>NC_091484.1:60293031-60444546 GCF_947461875.1 Haliaeetus albicilla | reverse complement strand
TCCGTGTCCCCCAAGTGATTACTGAAGAAAATAGAATCATAAACTCTTGACAGATCAGATGTAATAATCGTTTCAGTAATCATTTCAGTATAGCCAGTTTCAAACTGACAAAGGGATCAGGATCAAATAGTATTAATCTAAAAACTCAGATGAAGCAGCAGCATTAAACCAGAGGCTATGCAGTCTCAGTAATAAAACTACCCTGTTACCTGAGGATGATAACATGCAAATGTGATGTCAACTTTTTGGAAAAATTCCAGGAAGATCTGGGGAGCTACAAGCTTGTATGGTGGACAAACGACCTGATCAAGTTAATTTTATTGTCTCTTACAGCTTTCAATAGCTGATACCTGCATAAATGTGATATGCTCTGGGTGAATCAACTTGGCATCAGCTGAACCTGTGGATCTCCTTGCCAAAATATGCTTTTGATTATAACTGTTTATATGGCTTCAAGGGAATTACCTGCTCCTCTACTCTTTTTGGCTTGCAGTAAGGAAGGCTCTATAGGCCTCTGAATGTCTTTTGAAACTTTGTGATAGGGTTCTTGGATACAAGGGATCTGATCAAGAAACTTTTAGGAAACATTGATGTGAAGATGTGTTAAAGTGCATGAGCTGTGTTGCTAGAAATGGCCAGTGCAGAGCAGTACGTTATGTATCAGTTAGGACCAAGGCATTTCTGAATAAGGCTTTGGCTTCTACTGATAATCAGATAAGGGAACAGGTTTGTATTGAAAGTTCTGCTAGGCCTGTGCAGTGTATGAAAGCAAACACAGAAGGTTACTCTAAGTGCACTTTGAGGTAGTAGAAGAGGCCCTGGGAACTCAAGTTCCTCAGGGAGAGTTAACACATGGGTGGGGCTTGCTGGCCAACACTATGGATAAATATATGACACCCCAAAAATTTTGAGAGAATTATTTTCTTCAGCATTGGCTTATGCCTTCCTTGTGGCACATGAGATTTATTTTGAACCAGGCTCTAATCCATTCATGTGGCTTTACTGTAGAGAACTAAGAGTATTGTATCCATGTAATTGCTAGACGATGGGTTTGCTAGATGATGCTGCAGCACAAAGTCAGAACTGCACATACAGAACCTAATTTTGGTCCTGCAGCCTATGAGACACTGGTATGTTAGCAACTCCAAGAAAGTGCAAGACTTGAAAACCAAGGAGTCAGATTTCTTTGGCTGCAGGAAGCCACGACCCCTCTAGATGAGCTGGATGTATTGGGCTAATAGGATCCTTTCAAGATCACTGGAACAGAGGAGCTGTGTGTACCTTGGCAAGTAGCAGGGTCTGACAGCGTTGTGTCTGTAAAACTCAATGTTTGGTGCCGAGGAATTGGTGTCCATACTGTTTGCATTTCAGGGATTTTTCTTTTTTAACTAATTCCAGTCTGGTTACATGGACTCAATGCATGTTTGTGTTGAAGTGTGCTGTTTGTGCTCCTGGTTTTACATCTTAATATTCAGTTCTATCCAAAAGGAATCCAGTTCATCCACTCCAGGACCACTTCATGATGCACAGTCAGTGGGTACAGTAAGGAAGTTTGCTTTACATGTGCACTCCTGAGCTGCACTAAAAAATTGAGGTAGATGCACCTTTAAGACTATAGTTTATAGGAAATGGCTGATGCTGAATTTTACATCTTGGCATTGCCCTGTAAGAACCTTACCAGGAATGAGCTCCATGACAAATTGTGTGGCTTTTATGGTATTATGAGGCATTATGGGAGACTTCAGAAAATTCTCAGTAATAAGTTTTTGTGTAGTCTGTTTTATGCAAGTGTATTGACTGATGACATGTAGTGCGTACATCACTGCAGTTCTAAAGCTGTGAATTCATATGTTATACAAATAAAGTTCTTGGACATAGATTTGGTAACCTATTTTTCAGAAAGAATGGCAGTCTCTGAAGCTGTCAGTGTTGTATTGTCTGGTACTGCCGTAGTTCTGGCTTTGAATGGGTCACTGTCCAAAAAAAAAAAATCTAGATAAAATTATTTTTACTGTAGAGCTATTTGGGAACTTTGAGTACACTGAGTGGTCCCCTCAAGTGGGAAGAGGCATGTGAGGGAGAGCTGTATCTATTCAAGGAATGCTTTCAAGTCCTCGGCAAGAACAATCTACCTGTACCCATACAGGCCTTCTGTCTTCCCTGGCAGGCAAGGTACATATAAGGAGGACAAGGAAGGGGAAATAAGGAGGGACAGCCCAGAAACTCAGCAGTTTGTTTCTCCTTCCCAGTGACAAGCTGCATCACACTCCAAAGACTTATTTTGGTTGTTCTTCTAACACTTAAGGCTGTTCTCCCTGCTATTTTTTAAGGTTAACATATGTGGGTGCAGTGTTACTAAAATCATGGAGTGTGCATCATCTGCAAATGTTTTAGAGAAAATCTAGGTTGGTAATACTGCTTCAGTCTTCCAAGCTTTGGAAGTATTTGATCCAGTGAGATAGAGCTTCACACGCATGCAATTCCGACATCACTTTTTCGGATGACTGTGTCAAAACTATCAGCTGTAGGCTTTTCTTGCTTTGCTTTGTAAGATTATTTTGTCTTTGCATGACAAATAGGATATTCTCTGTGACCTTCAAAAGTCTTGTGCTGTGAAGTGACACAGAGCCATGTGGCAGCTTGATATCTCAGTTACTCATCTTTGAGGAATCAAAGTTTTTGGGCTAGTGATTGAACGTCTTGTCTAATGCCCTAAGCCTGTTGCAAGATTGTTTTCTACTTCTTGTTCAAACTATATATATTAAGCAGGTCTAGTAGTTTTGGAAGGCATTAGATTTTAACGCACTGCCAATCACAACATTGGAGTTCTCAGCTGGAAAGATGAAATATCTTTCAACTTTCTTGCTCCAAACTGTCAAAAATAATTAACTTCTGTAATACACAACTAGGTGATAGTGGTAGCAGACCTTTATTTGGACAGTGAGGAATCTTGGTAATTCCTGAAACTGTACGTTTCTTTTAAGCAATAGATGAGGCAGGTGTTCTTCAAAATTGTTTTTTTTTACTGTAAGAATTTGCTCCTGTTATGGCAGTGATAGCCAAAAAAGCCCCCCAAAGCCCCCAAATACACTATCAACATTGAGGCAGTAATAGACTCCATTGCACTATTTCAAACAAAAATATCATTAGAAAATCCAGATTTGTTTCTAGTGGCTTTAGCTGTAATCTCAGTTCATTCCATAAAAGTAATTGTGTGGTTTTTCTTGGTATGTTATTGAGACATAATTCTGTAACCCTTCATGGTTTTAAACTTCCTATTTGAGTCTGTTACTTATACATGGAAGTGAGACTTCCAGCAGTTCTGGAAATTCTGCATACATTAAAATTGTATGAAGTCATTGTTGAGATTATTCACTTGGATCCTATAGAACAAAGTTGTTCCAAACTATATAGTAGTCTAGTTGCTCACAAGAGTCACCACAGAGAAGCACTGATGATAACTGCTCAGATTTGTAACTGAGGATGGTGCAGGATATGAGTGTTCATGTGTGTGTTTTGTTTTTGCTTTTTTCAACAGTGCTGAACTTCCAGGTAAGCTGCTGATACATAATGTAATCCATTTTGTAAGTGCCCTGACTTGTATCATGTATACCTAATGTTCTCTGATGTTTTTGTTCACAGTTGCTGCATTTAAAAAATGATTAAGGCATCTAGATTTGTAAAACTTGTGTTTTCCATTAAAAAAAAAATTTTTTTATTGTTTCCTATTAAAATTCTGCTTGGAAGTTGTCCAAGGGAATCCAGGGGTTTTTTGCTTTTGTTGTTGGCTCCTTTCTTAAAGACACAAAAGTGTTTCAGAATCTACCATCGTAAGTAGTTTTAAAGACACTTACTGTTAACTCTTTCTGACAATTCATTCATATAATACTTTCCTGATTTCTTTCAGATTGTATTTTTCTTCTTTCTTACTGTGTAGAAGGACATATAGCAATAGGAAACTGCTGTGTTTGGGAACCCAAGAGAACTAATAGTATACAAAGTGCTGTGAAAAGGATAAAACAAGCAGTCTTGAATTTTTTTTTTCTTGTCTGCAGCAGCAATAATGTTTCAGCTCTTCCTCTCTATACTTACCACCTTGTTAATCTTCTAAGGATGTGTCCATAACAGCTTGATCTTCAAATTGCAGAAATAAAAAATGGGCTATTTTTCTTCCTAGAAGTTCTGTGTTTGACCTGTAATTCATTGAAGGGAGTGACCAATTTATTGGTGAGGAATGGTAGGTAACCTGTGCTGGTGGTCTCTGGTGTTTACACAAGGCTGTATGTTTTATGCTTGTTTCAAATTCATCTTCTTTGCTGAAGTTCTCATGTATGTGCCTATGTTGGTATCTAAAACAGCCACATAATTAATCTAACATACAGTTTTGTAAATGACTTGCTAGTGGGCTTTTTACTACTTGACTGCTGTGGATTGTGGTTGTCATGTTTGTCTGTAAAGTTGTGTAAAGAAAAATGTTAGAGGCAGCCTTAATTTCCTTCTTTTGAATGGTAAACCTTTTATGCTCCATCTAGAGTCATTTTACAATTAAGATTAACATGGTTTTCTAATCAGATCTAGAGAAGACTATAGCTTTAAGGGAGACATTTGGAGGTATCTAGGTGCTATTTTAACTTTAAGTACTTGGTAAAATTTAAAAAATAAAATGAAAATTTAGCATATAAAATGTTCCCTAGTTGGGTTGGTGTTCCTTGTGTTCTCAGCAGAGCCAGTAACAAAGAGCCTGTGGTGCTGTTGTGCAGCTGAGCCAGTTAAGAATGAGAGTATAAGCGATAACAAAGGGTTTTTCATCTATAAGAATACGTCTGATATTAAAATGAATAAAAGGAGGAAACTAATGTATATCTAAAATGTTTCGGTTTTCCACAGCATCCTACTGGGCTAAAGAAATTAATGCGGCATATGAAAATCTGCAGTTTTGCTTTTGATTTGCTTGTTAGTGTTTGTGCTTTTGGTTAGCCATATGCTGTGCGTCTTTAAAACTTTTGTTTCTCTCAATTTTGGGTTCTTAAACACTAGTAATTCCCCCCCCCCCCAGCCTAAAATTGTTGTTTTGCCCTCAATTATGAGGAGATTTGGGGTTTCTGTGTCTCTTTTGCTTCTCGTTTGTTTGTCCATCAGCCTCGTTTGGTTGTTACTAGCTCTGTATAAAAGTGATTTTTAAACAATCTTATGTACGTGGCAATGTGTTATACATGTGGTGTATGTTACAGTTATGCAAACAATAACACAGTTTGAATGTAACACTTTAAAGCAGGATAGTGCATTACTGGGCTCTCATCTGATGGATCACTTGAGTGCAAATTTCTTAAATGACCTGGCTTGCTGGCCTTACAAACTGTTCTTCCTGATGTCAAACAAACGAGCGGTGGATTGAGAAAAGAAAATTCATAAGCAGTCTTTCATCTCTGCAAGATCAGAAATTCTTCCTTCTCAGTGTTAATCTGGAAAACTTGTCGAGAAAACCAGAAGGTGCATAGGAGCTGTTGAAATAAAGTCACTCTACTATCTTTCTCTGACTAAAGAGAGAAGGAAGAACTAGGGGAGTCTTGCTTTTATACATGGGCTGTCATTCTGAAATGCTGCTGTCTCCAACGCTGTGAAGTGCTTTTGCTTGTTGAAGGAAGCATTCAGTGCTGATGAGGACATGAGAAAGCTGTGAAGTAGCACTGATTTGGGGTGAATAGCTTCTCCTTTAAGGGCAATAATTGTTTTTACCTACCCCTGATTCTGTAGTCTGATTGGTCAATGTTTTATTAAATTTTGAACTGATTTAGAGTAGCTTTTATATTTAATAATCACCATTTCGTAGTCAATGATTCCTATAGTGTTCTTCTATGGGGTATAAATGCTGTGATGGGAGAGTAGAAGAGCTGTATGCCATTTAATTTTGTGACAGTTTACAATCATATTAGTAATTGCTTTACTGGACGTTGTGTCTAACAGTGGCTACTACAATGTTAAAGTAGGAAAAAAAGAAACTCTGTAAAATTTCATCCTATATAGAAGCCTCTTCCCATTTCCTACTAGGAATTGTTTAAAATCTTATTCAATGGAAAGGGAGTCTTATTCAATTCAAGCACTTCTTTCAGTTGATTAAATATTTGAAATAAACTTGTTTTCCAACCTGAGTCTACTTATCCGTTGAATAGAAAGTATTTCTTCTGTCAGTTTGTAACCTGTGTGGTTTGTAGTTTCTGTTCTACTGAATGTTTTCCTTTTTCTATTTCTCCTTCAGTAGCTTTTCAACATTATAAGCTAACCCAGCAACATTCAAAACAAAGTAGTGAATTAGAATGTTGGACTGTATCTGTTGAGAGTAGTATTTCAACAGTTGAAATACAGATTGAGGGTATCAGCCAGTTGTTTCTTGCAACTTACAGTGGTGAAAGAAAAAACCTCTTTTGTACAAAACTTATGTACTATATTTAAAGATTAGGTATAACTGACTTGCATTCATGTTTAGTTACATAGTACAGAGCTCCCATGCTGGAATGCACCAGTAGTCCATTTAGTAAATCTTTTTGGTCTTTGTGTTTTCTGTTTGAGTAATACTAGGAGCTTAACCAGAAAGCTGTGCTAATTTGCGGGGAGGGAGGAATCCTCTGCTGGACAGATAGACACTAACCTATCAATGAGTTACTGACTTACTAATTTCCTCAATCATGATGATTTATGACTTTCACACACTTATACTTACTTTCTTACCTACAAATGGATATGATTTATAGACACCTTAATTTTCTGGTGGAGTTGTGGACCACTAGTTAGTGAACTTAGATTTAAGGACAATAGCTGAAGTAGATCAGTAGCTTACTGGTTTCCAGGGCCCTGTGATTCATTGGTTGAAAATCACTATCTATCTCCATGTAGTTATATATTCTTTTGATCATTGTCTATGTACAGGTAGATACTCTTTTGGTCACTGGAGATACCTACTTCTAATTTCTTTTTAAATTGTTATCTTTTCCCGAGTCGTGTCATGCAGCATGGCTTCTGAAGAGGATTTATTTTTTGCATAAATATGTATCAGTTAAGAAATAATGTAATTTTTTTTTTTTAAATGTTACTTGCAATTGAGAATACTAAACACCCTTGCCTTGTCTTGATTGCAACTGTTTAATAATAGTCTTGTATTGTGTCTCAAGCAATGGATCCTGGTGCCTATGAAGGCATGTTTCCACTCCCTGGTCGTCTTGGTCTCCAGTTAGGGCACCTCTCCAAGTCACCCACAAGCTCCTTGGATGCCTTCAAGGAGTGCTGGATGCTGTCAACGTGCTCTCACTGGTTTCCACCCTGGTTTCTTTTTATTTATATACTTCTGTATAACCCTTGCACTTTTCTTAAATAAAAATAATTAAAGCCAGTGGCAATAGATGTGTTACTTGGGGAGAGCAGGTGAACCTAGCCATGTTTTGCGGTCCATTTGCCCTCTGTACCTCTTGGCCTCCACAGTTTTTGATCAGTAATGTTAAAAGATGCATTCCTGGTGGTGCCTTTCAGTCAGCCGGTGCTGTACAGTGGGTTTGGAGAACTGTTAGCAATGTGCCTTGGATGACTTAATGATTTGTAATTGCCAGCTCCAAGCTCTGCTCTGTGTAGGCATGGTTTAGTTTAAGGTAACAATCTTACCTACACTGAATCTTCTCTCTCATTTTTTTTGTCACATGACTTGGTTTGGCATTCCCTCGCTAGTGTCTGGTATCTACCCAAAACATATAGTGTCACCTATGAACTGTGAGATTTCACTGCATGCTCTGCTCTTCACGTTGTCATTGAAAGTGCTGAATAAAGCCAGTCCCAGCACCAATCCCACAGCAGGAGCCCTTTCAGCTGCCTATTCTCTGCCCTGAAAATTGGCCATTAAACCTTGCTTTTTGTATCCTGTTCACTAATTTTCTATTTGTAAGACTCTCTCCTCCCATCCTGTGGCAAGTTAATTTCTTTGATAACCTTTGGTGTGGGACCTAGCCAGAATCTTTTTCAAAATTGGATTGTACTGTGTCTGCTGGACCTCCTCTCTCTGTCCTCACTGATGCACACCAATGACTTGGCTGGGTTGGTGAGACAGGGTTTCTCTTTGCAGAAGCCATGCAACATCTTGTCCAAAAGACCACGTTTATCCCTGCCTGCAGTGACTTTATTTTTATAGCCCCTACTGCCTTTAGTAAGGCTGGATGACAAGCTTTCTGGTCTGCAATGCCCAGGATCTCTTCTGGGTTTTTTTGTGTGGATGGGAATCACATTAGCAGCCTGCCCAGTCCCTGCTGGCAGTTTTTTGCAGTACTGGGTTAACTTCCTCACCTGCAGGTCTGCAGCTTTGTATGTGAATTTGATGCAGCAATCTCAGGTGAAAGCCATGGTCCTGGTGACTTCTTAGCATTGAATTTATCCATTTGGAGTAATGTGTCTGTATATTTATTTCAAGTTGAATTAATTTCTCTTGACCTGTCTACTGCAAAGAATGTGTTGGTGTGGGAATCTCTTGAACATTTCCAACAGAAAAGACTGATTAAATGAATTATTAAATTGCACGGCTGTAGCTTTATTCCTGAATGAAACTTTTGATACTTTCATCATCAAGCAGGCTGTAGCTAGCATCCTGGTTTTGATTACATTTAAAGAAATAAAAAGGTTTTGAAAATCAAATAAATGGCCACTCTAGTTTGCTTGGACAAATACAAAAGTCCATATTAACAAGTTAGAAAGAAGTAGTCAACATGGGATTTTAGCTGTACATTCCACGAATTCTACTGGAACTGGCGCAAAATCCACCATGTTGCTGTTGTAGTTATTGATCATTAATTAGAAAGAAGAATAGCTGCTGTTACACAGTTTGCCTGTTCTACTAACTGCTACAGATGTATGATTAAGCACATTCTATAGGAGCTTAGGCCTGTAACTGAGATATCCAGAAGGAGTTTGGGAATATATCTTCTGCTTCTGGTCACTTTGCTTTAGTAACTAGCATTAGCTCTGTAACATCTCAGTCTTGGACAATAGTTCTCTTTTCAGAAGGTAAAATGGAGGACTTGGGTTTGTATTACTACTTGAGTTAAGACTAAGCAGAGTTGGTTTGTGTCTGTCCCGTGTCCCCCCCCCCTTTGACTTATGGTTCCTTTATACCATAGTAATTTTGTGGAATTATTAACTGCCCAGCGAAGTTCTTACTGTGATGTATTTAAGTTTATTGTTTTGGAAACAATTAGATTATTTTACTCTAGTTATCCTAATTTTGATGGTACTACTTACTAGCAATGTCTTTGCTCATTCCTATTGGTTTAAGCAAGATTTTGGTATTGCTTTGTTTCAGTTATATAAATCACTATGAAAATGTCAAATCTTGTGTTTCCTATTGAATGCTAATACTGTGAGGAGAAAGACATGACAGGGTTTTATGAAATGCCCTCACTTCTAGAAGTTTTTAAAAGATAGAAACTTGCCAAAATAAATTTTGTAGCAGGGAGCTTGCTTGAAATTCAGGAACTTTAAGTGAACATATTAAAGCTAAAAGTTGTATTGAATGAAATGTATTGAATTGCAAGGCTTTAGTTCTTTAGTGTACAATCAATTTTCTTTTTTCTGCTAGAGTTGATCTGTTTATTGTTCAGGGACCTGATAAACTCATACTTCTAGATACTATCTAAAGTAATTAAACCCTGCATCTAATCCTACCCGTCGCTTCCATGCTGTGCATGTGCCTTGACTAACGTCAAGAGATGTGAATTTAGGGTAGACTTTGGCTCTTCGCTAACATCTGCATATCTGCAGTGATACACTGAGAAATCAAGTTTTAGAACCCAAAGAAACAGCAACTAGAAAAAAGTATGGGGTAATGAAAGATTAAATCAGACTTCATTTTCTGGGAAGTCTAGTTTTGTAGGTATGATGTATTGGGTGCAGAGTTCAGATGGATAATTTCATAGGAGAGGTAGTGGTGGTGAATATTTCCTATTCTGAGCTACTTTAACAGTTGGACCTAGGATTGTCCCATGTAGGCTCCGATTTGTCATAGTGTGACAACAAATTGCAATATATAGGTGCAATTAGACAATATTTAGTGTTGCAGTTGATTTTTATCATGTCTTAGCTTTATCTTGATTTTTGCGTAAAACCATAATGTTTAATTCTATCGGTGTCTGAAGATGTAAGTTTGAGTAGACTGTATTTAAATCCAAAATGTTTAGGTAATACTATATTCTCCCCATAAAAGGGATAGAGTTTGAGAAATGCACTTGAAGTAAAAATCATACCCTAACAATAGAGAACTTTAATCTTGATATTACACTTCCTATTTTAAACCATGATGTTTTAAAGTTTTCAGCACAAAACGTGTTTGCATTCATTTTGTAGTATTTGAAGTCTAGAAAATAAATTGGGACACTTTGTTTAAAAAGTGCTTTTGCATAGTTTGCCATTTTGCATTGCAGAATGTTGACTTCTCTTGTAAATGTGTTTGTGAATATAAATGCTGCTTAAACACTGCTTTATTTTTTTTTCCTTATTTTTATTTTTTTAAAGAAAACTTGTCTGGTATTTAGAGAACTGTTAACAAGGGCATGGTATCTTCTTAAATTTGTGACCTAAAGAAAGCAGAAGGCTGTAAAAAGTGAGTTTCTTCACTTCTGAAATATCTAAGATACATTCCCGTAGCTTCTGTGCTCTTTTCTAACAGATTAACTTGAAGACACTGTCATTGAATTAACGGTATCCCATTATTATCAGGGTATTGGTTATCCTGTCTGCTGTCATGAGATATGAGAGCCTTACATGACAGCTGGTTAGACGTGATCAGATTGATACTATGGCCAGCAAAGACAGTACTGGACTGGGCTGGTTTCTGAAATTGATTCCTCAGTCAAGATAGAATTGTGTCTTGATCAGGTATTCAATATTTTGCAGTCCAGCTAAGATAAATATACAGAGTATTTCCCATTCCAGCTGCAGGAGAAGAACTTGCTATTAGCATAAAACCCAACACCCCTCCCAACTTGCACAAGGGTTGCTTGTGGAGTCCCAGATGGTTTGGCTGCAAGCCTTAAAGAAGTACATATATTGCAGTCATTGCCATTCTTCACCTGAGTATCAGATTCGCAGGACAATTTAGTAAGATAATTATTTTGGTTATTCTTAAGGGGTAGCTTGCTCAAGCAGAGGTGCCTTTTAGACTCTCCACTGGTAAGGGGTGAGCAGATGGAAAAAAAAAAAAGCATGCACAAAAACCCCACTCCCCCCACCCCCCCAATTTCTTTTAATGGATTTGGGCACGAAGGTAAGAATGCCTAAAGGGATGGTATCTGGTATAAGTTGGCAAAGCTGGAAAATAAGATTTAAACTTTCATGGTAAAAACTTGGCCTTTTGTCCTGTTATGTAATGAGACCAGTATGCCATTTAAAGATGAGATGGTATAAGTCCTGAAGCAGTGGTCAAAAGAAGAAGGAAAGACTCCCTGAAGGACATTAATTTCTCAGATACCCTAAGAATAAAAAATGAAAGAAAACCAGTGTGTTGTGAAATGTGGGAATTAACTGATTCCCCCACTCCCTAATATTTGCTGGGGTTTTGTGTGACTAAATTAATATGCAAGTTGCTAATTTCTGTGCTAGGCTATGGTAATAGTATTTGAGGTAATTGTTCAGTCTAGAAAATGCTGTTCTGACTCTCAGCCCAATGCTTGTGCTCTGGGATCTATTGAGTGTCGGTAGTAACAGATTCATACACTGGCAGTAGGCACCTTGAAAACAGGACTCATTTTCACAAGGACCTGTCTTGTAATGACTTGGTTGAAGAAAAACATCATTACAAGAGGTGAAAAAATACTCTAGATGAGTTATACTAGTGTAAGATCTATCACTTGACTAAGTGAGTTACAGTGTGGGATAGCACTTCGCTGAGTCCCAACACATTGGTGAGAGGAAAGAAAGCAAGAGAATCTAGTGGAGCCAGCTTGTACTTGAAATGGCAGGTTACTCCAGGAAAGTTTCTTATGGTCAGTCTTGATAATTGCCTAACAGGCTCAAGCTCTTTTGTATAAAATTTTTAGGGTAAATATTGAATTGGTGATTTTAGCAAGAATTATTGCATGTGCTCTTGTATAAATGTTCTGAGATTGTGTTTTGTTTCAAGCATCAGTAATCTGGAAAAGGTACTGCAGTTGCTAATACAGCCCGAGGAAAGCAGCCAATCTTCAAAGGAATCGTTGCTGATCTTTTGATGACATTTTAAGTTGCATCTTGCTTATTATGCTGTTCTTCGATATTTTTGTTTGTTTTTAAGTTGGACCTTAGTAGTTTTATTTGGATAAAGTATGAAAGCCTACCCTGTTTTCTGACAAAGCCGGGTCCTGACAATGTATTGGATGAGTTGATCTTTGATCTCTAGGCTATAGCTTTCCTTCTAGAGTCCTAGTGATATTCCCATCTTGACAAAGGAGGGCAAAGGCAGGTTTCCTTCCAGCTACTACTAGAATATGACACCTGTGGCCCAAAAGAGGAAGCAGAAACTTGCCGTAGACTTCCTGGGTGTATTTTGTTTTAGTCGCTCTTCATTATTTCCTTTACTTGGAAAAGATGCAAACAAATTCTCAAAATGAATGACCTATGCTGATTATTTTTTTATTTTTTTTTTTTTCTTCTTCATCTCTCTACTCCTCTCCAGGCTTCACAGCAGATCTGTTTAGACCTGCCTATCAGGGCTTCATTTTCTAGATTAATATTTGGCAACAGGTTTACAGTTTTCACTAGCTATTAGTGAACTGGGCATCATGGAGATTCCCCCACCCCCCCAACTAAATCCCTGTCTTCAAACTGTCAGTCCTAGAATAATGATGGAGAACAAGACAGTTACCTAAATGGCTTCTTGTTCTTTGCTATGCCTAAAGCTTTTTTGTTGTTGTTGTTGTTGTTTTGGTTTTTTGTTGTTGTTGTTGCTGGGACTGCACTAAGTGTTTTTCTTTAATGAGGGCAGTATATAGGGTCCCTGGTGGCCACAGCTGAGAATTGCTGAGCTGACTGTGATTCTTGAGTATTGTTAGGGCTTTGTAAATACTTCTTAGGAACCTTCTGCATTGCAGTTCACGGTGGTTGTCCATGCAGCTCCTGGAGCTAATAACTATTCTCTCTTCTTTGATGACACTTTCCATGGCTTTTGTGCTAGATTTTTTTGCTGTTCTAATTTTCAGAGGCTGAAAGAGTGAGGAGTCTGACAGTCTTCTCTGTCCTGCTCAAGTATATACTGTACTTTGTCTTCCGATTCCTTTTTTTCCTTTTTTTTTGTCCCCTCATTAAGAACTATAGTTATCAATCAGGGATACTATACAGGGATATCTGTAACTTTTAAAATGCCCTTTCTCTGGTTACTTTTTCTTATCAGTGTATTTGATACATCCTTTTGAGAGATCCGCAATCAGCTTGAACTACATGTAATCATGTTCGGGAAGAAAAACTAAGTATTTTCTTTCTTTCTTTCTTTTTTTTTTTTTTAAATCTCCAATGTCTCCTACTTCTGTTTGTCACTCAATCCTCAATCCTGGAGGTCATCTTTTCTCTTCGTTGTATGGTTGGCTTGTTTGTTTTTAAAAGTATTCCTCCTGCCATCAAATTTTACCGTGGCTTTCACTGCTCATCATAAATTCAGTCCTTTCTTTCAGCTCGGGAGCTAAAGTGGTTGTATGCACCATGGTTAACTTACATTTCAATTACCTCAGGAACAGCCTCTTTGTCTAATCCCTATGCTTTCTGTAACTAAAATGACTGTCTAAAATAGGTTTTGGCTTTTCAGTTGGACCTCGAGATTGAATTGCCAAGCAACAGGCCGTTAGTGTTGCCTTGAGCCTAAAGCTGCATGTGGCTTTAGGCTGCATGTTATAGTCCTTCTGTATGTTCCCTTTTTTTTACTCTTGCCTTTTTTTAAAATCCTCACATACTTTTGTTGTTATTGGGTGTTTGTGTTGTTTTTTTCTTTTCTTTGCTTGTTCACTGATCTCTAGGCCCTTTTTGTTCAGTTTTTGGTCTCTTCTTACTTGTGTAATTTTTGAAGATCCATTTTTACTTCTGCATGTCAGTATCAGTCCTATTCTTCCTTTCCCAGCATTGCAGAAGAAAGAATTCTCCGAAGTTTCGTAATATATATTTTTATTATTTGTGGTTTTCTTAAGTCATTCTCAAACAAATATTTGATGTGATCTCAATTTCAATATGTAGGTGTTATACCAATGATGATTTTGAAGGAGGATTTTTCACAACTGTGTTTGAAAATTGCTGGTCTAGAAACAAAGTGTCTTTGGATGAGCAGGCTGGGTTCCAGGCCAAGCAAACACAGAAGTTGGATCTTTCAGACTGATCTTTTGCAGCTGGAAAGTTTGGTTGTCTGGAGGTTGCTTTGCCAATGGCAAAGTTTTAGCAGACTGCTTTGTGTGAGCCTGCTTTTCAGCAGAGAGCTGGCTCTGCTAAGTTAGAAGTAGGTAAGCGGCTACCCAGTACTTAACACAATGCATATTTAACCTGCAGACTGGTAGACACAGGATTTGATAGAAATAGTTCTTTCCTTACCAATGAAGTATTGATAAGGCATAAAATTTCTCTGGTATAGGGATATTACTTTTTTCTGCTAATTTTAATCTGATAACTATTCCTTTTTCCATTTTTAAATTTCTGTAACAGAATTTGAATTCTTAAGCTCCATTGCATGTACTAGTCACTGTTCTGTCTAACAGGACAACAACCAAGAAGTCTTTGTACTTTATCTTCTGCCATGGGCAAAATACCCAATTGGAATAACTGCCAAAGAGAAAGTATAGTGAAATAAGATTGTGTGCATGGAAAAGCAGATAGAAGCAGTTAATGCAGTTTCACTGTATGTATGCTAGGAGGTTTATTTTTGAGGCATTCCTAGTCATGGTGAAGACCTTGTGGGGTTTCTGTAATTCAAAGTATTGTATATGGGAGTGATGGGTGTCTGTGGGAGTAGTTGTACCGTAAGTCACTCAAGACATTGAAATTGAAGTAATCAAGGTCCTGCAGCCTGACTCCATTCTGCTGTTACTTTATTAGTTCTTCCTATTTATTTGATGTAGACAAACCCTCCCAGTTTTTTGGTGTGTTGTGTGCTTGTTTCCCCATAGGTCACTTCTGATTGTAGAGCATTAAGACTTCTCCTGACGCAACAAACGTCCCAGTGGATTACAGCTGTGGAGCACAAAGGGAGATACTGACATAGCTGCATACTTGCTGCATTAGACACTGCTGAAGAGATGGGCTGCTCTTTCGCCCTTTCTTTTGAGATACTGCCAATAGGCAACACTAAGTCTGAGGAGACGTTTGTGCTGTTCATTCTAGTTATGTTATGGAATTCCTCCTAATTGTCAAATTCAATATTTTTAAAGTGTTAAGAGTTACATATATTACTGCTTAAAAATTCTTTTATTGTGATACCTTTTTGTTCTAAATATAATGTTGGGGAATATGGATGTAGATTTTTATTCTGTGCAATTTGAAGTAAAAATGAACCTTACAAAAAGATATTTGAAACCATTGCTGAATTTATTGTGTGAGGCTTCGTAGTGCTCTGGAGTAGATATACCAGAACTTCAATGAAAAGAACCATAAAGATTTTCAGTATTCAGTATTTGTAGTTGTCTCTATACTATACTGATCATTTAATCTGATTATTGAGATTTTACATTTTTAAGTTCAGTTATGGTTTCTTACCACTTGATGGCAGTGAAGGAGCTAGTGTTGCCAGGCAAAGGTTCAGGGCAAGAACCCATTATGAATAACAAAAGAGGAGGTACAAAGGAAGCCTCTGACATTTAATATTGTTCACATTTCTAGGTGATATTACATATACCACAAATGACAGTAGAAGAAGAAAAGCCTCTAGATGGAGCTTCAGTACTTCCAATGGGGGAGAGATTTTTATACTCAAGTGGTTTGCTCCTATTTATAATAATTATTTCAAACAACAACTTTCCCATTTAGGAATGGAATGATACCAGACATAATCAATAAGTAATATCAGTGCTTCTTCTATTATAAACATACTATACTTCTTGAAAAGCATGCAATTCTGGCATTTTTCTCATACTTCTGTTCAAATCCTGCAGCATCTCAACATTCTTAGGAATTCTCAGGTATTGTTAGAAATGTGCAACATAGATTAAGGATCAGCATAATTATTCAAGCTTTTTTTAAAAAAAGATAATTGGATTTTATTGGTGGGATAAAAAGAGAAACTTGAAAAATACTGTTCAAATTGGAAACTGCCCTGCAGTATTTATTGTTTTGCATGGTCTAGTCCCAGTGAAGAAGCGTTTGTTGTAACATTAAATACTACAATGCACGGACGTGTGTTTGAGGCAGTTTATTAGTGAAGGTTCTTTTGCACTTCCTACACCCATGTACACCTCTTGCCAAGCTGGTATGGGGAAATGAACCATATAATGGCCCTGCTATAGTAATTGGCTCCACATGGGTGGACTCTAGTGCACAGACAAAACCTTATTTGAAGTAATTGGTGCTTTGTGTAGGTACAAGGGTCTGTACATGCAGATTTATTTTGGATCCTGGGTCAAACCTTGGCATTAGTAAAGGTTTCAATTTCATGCAGTGTCTTTGACATGTAAGTGATTTTGAAGGAGTATCAAAAATATCCATGCAGATGATAGCAAGCAACTTGATTGAACTTGTTTGTTAAAAATACACATAGCTAATATTTTGCAGTTATATTTTTGATTGAATACTAAATAAAGAACTTGGCTTGCTAAGTTTTGTGAATATACAGCCTGTTACTAATTCTAGAAAATATCAAAAAAGCAAATTATAAGTTTCCATAATTATTAAATATCTTGATCGTTAGTAACATTATAATAGTTCTATAACAGGCAGTACTACATAAACTCACAGTTGAAAAGAAGTGAAAATTTACTGGAGTTATCAAATATTTACTTTGGTTTCAGATGCCATTCTTATTTTTAAAAAGCATTTAAGCTTATTCTTTCCAGTATTAGCTGGCATCTGTTAGCCTAATTGACAGATTGCTGTTGCTGGTTTAATATAATGGCAACCAGAGCATACTTATTGGGCAAAATTCAAGTTTATCTTGTCAAATAAGTATCAAATACGTATTCTGTCTAGTGGTAAAAAGAAAGGGTTAGAAGACAGAGTTGAAGATATTGCAGTATTTAGAATGATTGTTTCAGCCAGTGGAGGCTCATTTGCTGGAAATGCCCTTGTGAGGTTGTGGCATTTCTTCATCTATGGCATTAGTTTGTTGTGTGGCATAAAATGGTATTGAAATGAGTTTCTTGTCAATGCTGTTTTGAGTAAGGTTTGTTATAAAACAATGAAATTTTACTTCATTACGTGATATGGGTTGGCTGTATTTATTTTAATGTTAGTGGAAAAACTTAGCTACTGTGGGGCAATACAATTTTAAGAGAACCTAGTGCAAGCTTTTCCAGCTGCTACTATTTGATTTAAAGGAATTTGAAAGGTACAAAGAAAATTATCACGGCATTTGGAACATGAAATCAATTTGTTTTAGGAAGTTAGTGTTAATCTTGCTCTATTTGCTTGCCAGGCTGAACAGCATAATTGCCAAAAGTCAGATATGGGAAGAATACATATATTTGTGCAAAATAAATTTTATTCCTCTAGGTCATTGCTGAGAATTTTAGCACATGTAACTTTAAAAAAAAACTGGTTGGTTTTTTTTGTTTCGTTTTTGGGTTTTTTTGGTTTGTTTTGGGGGTGTTTTGTTTTGGTTTGGTTTTGGTTTTACCCAAGATGAAAACCTATCTAGCTGGTGGGCAATTTATTCATTCAGGGATTTATGTTATATGACTGCATACAATTGTTAAACCTTGTGTTCAAGAAATCCCTTTTTATTAAGGGGGGGGGGGAAGGCTGTGGGTGTAATGTAACTCTCACTTCCTGGAGGGTAACTAGTTTGTACTAAATAGCTTCTATATTAATCAGTGCAGTAGTAGCAATGCCCCAGAAGCAATGTGTTGTTTTTATTTCTCCTTATCTGGTTAAGAGTTGCAGATAATAGTAAAGGTCTCAATTTCTAGGTTTCATCTCTGTTAGTCAGCAAATTCATATGGATCTTTTAAAAATCCTTTGGCTTTTTTCTTTTACTGTGCTAACACTTGGTGTAATTTTTTCCCTGAAATTGTCTCTTAGTTATATCTTTATATTAGCTTTATCATTAAAACTCTGAGTTTCTTTGATGGCATTACAAAAATGTTGATGGCATTCTTATTTATCCTTGACTGTGGAGCAAATCTCAAATGGTTACTTCCTGTTTGGGTTGAAGGAACAAGTGAATTCTTGGAAAAGGCATAAAATCGCACAAATTAGCAACCAATATATTGAGTAAATTTCCTTGAATATTCCTGGATTCACTGCTGATGTGTGTTTTGAACAAAAAATTAATTCTGTATATGTAGGCAATACATAACTTTGTCATTTAAAAGTAAAAATGCCCTACCAGAACTGAAGACTTGATACTATTGTGGAGTTCATTTTTTACCTTGGCTTACTTTTTAATAGTGATGGAAGAGTCAGTAATTAAAACTACTGAATTAGTGAAAATAATCAGAAGTTTCCCTTCTGTGGACAGTTCTTCTAAACAATTTTATTTTATTAAAGTCATAGAATCATAGAAAAAAAGCTGATAGAACTGATCATATAAAACTGTGTAATGATTCACATTTCTTGTTGTAATGTTTAGTGAGAGCAGAATAAATAAGTATGAAGAACTTAAAATTGCTCATAGAATTAACTCTTCATGTTTTTGTTTTATTTTGCCGTAAAAGAGCCTTTCAGAATTTGCATTTCATTGTGTTGCAACTCATTAATGCAGTGAGCAGCAAGTTTTTTGTTTGTGTGCCCTTATTGGATACTCACCTAAACTTCATACCCAATTAAAGATTTCTGGAGATCATTCAGTAAAGAAAGCAAAAAAAAAAAAAAAATTTCCTTTTTTGTTGTTTTATCACTAAAGCTTTTTTACTTCTTACGTATGGTTTTGTTTGTACCTTATGTTAATAATAACAATTAACTGAACAAATATTCTTGACTTGTAGTCTTTTAAAAATATTTTTCTTTTCACTTTTTTTGTACAAATATTGATATAGAAATATGGAAACTAATTACAGTTGTATCTTGGTGGACCATATCCCAGTTTCCTTTTGTTGTTTCTCACTTTTGAGAGTTGTTTCTCTCCCCTAGATCCCTGCTTGGTCTTATCTAACATTATTAGTTGAAAAGAGGCAGGTGGTAGTGAAGACTTGTTAAAGTCTTTCAGGTGAAGGAACATTACATGAAGTATGTATGCATATAGATTATAACCTATGTCTTGTGTGTAAAGTCCATCTAAATTAAGATGATTATGGAAACTTTCCTCATTTCAGTTTTTCATGGAACGCTTGCTATGCTAAGAATCCTTTATAAACAAGACTCTTTCATGCAACTCTAGATCAATATAAACAGAAAGGTTTTCTTGGGTAAGATAAACTGTTCTCCATATGTAAAGTTGTCTTGCTTGTAAAGATGCCTGTAATTTTTCAGTTCATGGATATTTAAGTCTGACTCTAGATCTATAAATAATATTGAATAAAAACTTAGTGTGCCTGTCAGTTTATTTGGGAGCATAATTCTACCAGTGTTCAGGCAGCAGTCACATTTGACTCCCATGTAAATACATGCATGAGTCTGAGGATTCCTAGAAACTTCAGGAGTTGGAATTTTAATCTTTAAAACTGTTTTTAATTGCATGCAAATTTTGATTGCCCCATGTGGGAATAGTATAGTTCTTTATTTTAAGTTATTATTTTATTTTTACATAGTGCAGGAAAATGACATCAAATATAAAATACATGAAATATTGTTTCAAAAATACAACTACAAATACTTAGATTCTTGTTCTTTTTTTTTTTTTCTTTAAGAAAAGACTTGGATTATTCATATTTATTCAGCTTGATGGAGTTTGTCTTCCAGGGTATATAAGGCTTTTTAATTCTTAGACAAATATTTTACATTAAATGTGGTGATAAAATGAGATAAAGGTGATACAAAAGTATTGCAAGTATATCTTGCAAGTATGTCTTGTATTGATAAATGCTAGCAATGCCATTCACATAAGCAAAACAGTTCTGGATTATTTATAACTTCTGAAAATGTGCCTCACAAATTGTATTTCAGCAAGATTCCAAGTAATTTGGATAAAGTATAGTTGCAGTCATTTGTGGTCTGAAAGTAGACCTCTCCATTTGTGCTTCTGGAGAATGCATGTGTACAGAAGTTCTACTCAATTATTAAGGAAGAACTTTGTTGTACCATAGCAGAATTGGTAATTAAAATGCTTAGCCAGTTTCTTGTGTGGCTGCCACTATTTTTAGAATCTCATTACTTTCATTATACTTGAGAGATTTTGCAAGGTGCTGGGTCTTGTTCTTCTTTGTCTTAGATGGTAAAAATACATATGCCTTGCAGAAAGTGCTTGGTAAATACTTCTGGGTCTTTTGAGACAAAACATACACTTTCCTGTGAGAGAATCAGTTGCCTGGACACTGCGTGTTTCAGAACTGTCCGTCTACACGTGGGCTCATCTGCTTGTGCTACATGCAGTCTCTTTCCCCTTCCTAATTGATGCACTTGATTTACTGATTTCTCCCCACCCTTCTAAAATGATATTGCATATGCTGGCTTTTAGTTCTGTGTGGATACCAGTCTACTATTGCATATCTCAGAAATGTTACACTTTTATTGTTTTAAGGAATAATCCATTTTATGTTACATTTGTGTTAAGATTTGTAATTTGAAACAGGCAAGCTGATAACTAGCCAGATCATTCTGCAATTTAGTGGAGCCTGTTAGAATCAAAATGATTCTTCAGAGAGCTGGGGTTTATTTGAAGGGGGGGGGGAAGCACTGCTTGTGAGTTAGTATTATAAAGCAGGTCTGCATTGCTTATGCAAATATTTTTTCCTTTTTGAATCTACTTGTTTCTCTGTCTTTTTGTACAACAGCCATGTACCTTACTAGTGCTTTTAAAGACTAGTAACAAATTTCCAGGACTGCATACTGTAAAATTAGGGAATGTCAGTTTTCAGAATGTCTCAAATCTTAATTTGGTTTCTTTGTGCTTGTTCATTGTGATGATTTTTAATTCACTACATTATATTCTACAGGGTCTTTACTTATTCAGGCTCAGGGAGAGATCTGGCCCCAGTGCAGCTTCAGGCTTATGTATTGAAAGAGACTGTTGTCTGTAAAAACTGTTTAACCTGTAGATGTTGAGGGTATGTAGAGAGTGGGGGAGAAGATTGCAGGGGAAAAAAAAATGGTTTCATGGGCAAGCTAGTCAGACGAAAAGTGCCCTTGAGGATTGGGTTCTGTTCCTCTCTCTGCCACAGAATTCCTGTGTGATGCTAGGCAAGTCGTTTAAACGAAACTTTTCCCAAGTGGTGACTAATTGATTTGAGTGCTCTGCAATTCTGGTTGCATAATTTGAGATACTAGGGGCTTATATGCAGAAATGCTGAGGGTTTGCAGCTGCAGCTGAAGTCGATCAAAGTCTGTGCCCTGAATGTATGGAATGTTGTTTGATACTGAGCACTTGGAAAAATCATATCTGAGATAAAATTAGCACCCGAGATTACTGCAGATTTTACCTTAATCTGTGCCTCATTTTGCAATCTATAAAAAAAGTAATGCATGCTTGTCTCAAGATATTATAATGGTGAATAATATTATTGATGAACTCTGATGCCATTGTGATGGGCTTAAAACAAATAACCATGGCTTCCAAACGTGTTTGAACAGCATGCATCTAGGAGCAGATGAGGCCACACATGAACAAATGTGTGGAGAAAAATACTGAATAGCTGCTCACTGGGTAAGCAGTCATCTTCTATATGTTGCATAGAGACAGAGTGGCAGGAGTAACGACGACAGATTGTAGTTCTTTTCAGCGAATCACTGAGTTCTTCCCAAATCTCCTTTACCTGTTCAGAATGCTCATTATTGTCTGTAGCATGTATTATCTTTATCATGTTTCTGTTATCCCTTAATTTTTAAACTTACAGTTTATATTTTAGATTTAATTAAACTCAAATCTTATCTTTTAACAATCTTATTATTTTTTTAAGAAAAGCTTCTCTTGCTACTTTAAAAAAAAAAAAGGTACCATCCTCGCTCTTGAGTCAAAGAACAAAAATAGAACTAGACCAAAAATTTTTACCCTTTTGGTCTGTTTGCCAACAGTATGCTCTTTGTCGACATTGCCACAGGGTGTACAGCTTCCACTGCTGGCATCTGCCTAAAGTTGGCTGAGGGTTTGTGTGGGACTAATTGGAAGAGAGGAGCTATACAAGGACTAATTTTAGTTCCTTTCTTCCTGTTTCCTCAGTTTCTTCACCCTGCAGTAAATATTTCTTTTATTTTGTCCAGGGGTACTTACTGTGATGTATTTTTTCAGAAATAGTTTTGCAATATTTCTGCCACCACTGTTTTGTGTTTTGGGTTTTTTTTCCTTCCAAAAAAGACAAGTTATGAGAGGAAGAAATTGCATCTGATGGAATCCTTTTTAATTTCTTGGATTTGATTCTGTGGCTGGGTTATGAGACAGAGGGAAATGTGGCTTTGCCCTGTTATTGATGCTTGTAGGATTTTCAGTAACAGAATGCTTTTTTCCATGTAGTAGCTCGCAGACTTGCAGTTTCAGTCCTTTTGTCACCACCTGTGTCAAAATGCTAACTATATTCTTACTTGTCTGTTGATCTTTATTTTAGTCTTGATTTTATAACTTGAAAACTTGAGGGAGAACCCACGTTAGGATTTATCTTTGCTTCATTTAAGTCCTGTGATCACAAAACTTTTCCTGTAGCTTTTGCATTTGAAATACTCTACATTTGTCAATGTTTCTACTTGAGGCAGTAGGACCACAGTTTTTTATCTTCTGACTTTCACTGTTATCTTTGATGCTGATAATCCTGTAATCCCATGTTGAGAAGCAAGTAAATGAATTGGTAATAGCCACTATCTTCTGCAGTCAGTTGGCTGAAACAGATTTCTGGTAGCATAGTTAATGAGATGTAACCTGTGCCAAGTTTTTATTGCTGCTCACTCAACTGCTGATTCTTCTTTTTCACAGGCATAGAAGGAAGCATACTTTTCCCCTTTATTTCGGTCTTTTCTCCTTTTGCAGTGTTTGTGTTGCTGCCAGCTCTGCTCACTCAACTTTGTAGTTCCTGCAGTTGGCTATTGCACTCTGTCCTTCTCTGTACTGCTTCCAGACTGAGGAGCTATCCTTAAAATACAGGTGTCAGAAAAAATTCCTCTTATACGTTACTTCTGCTTGTGATGGGGAGATGAAGGTGGGGATGGAGGAAGCAAGAGATCTCCTCTTTTCAGTTGTCCAGTTCCTACTCTGCTGTCGTGACTTCAGAATAGGTCTCTATGGGTGGATGAGAGATGATGGGAAGCAAATACACTCCATATAACTGCTGCCTTTTAATACCAGTGGCTGAAGAACTGACCTTAGTTTTGCCCCTTTACTTATTTTTCTCTCATGAGCAGGGAGCATTTCCCAATCTGTTTCACTTGTGACTTCAGACGGAATATTGGGTAAGAGCTATTATTGTACCTCTCTTAGCCCTCTGATGGTGGTGGCAGGCTACTTAGCTTCCCAGCAAAAAAGGCTTGTTTTTGCTGAATTATTTTTACGTCTGTGTAAGGGAAGAAGCAGGCACATACATGTGTGTGATACCCACCGCCTTTCGTAGTGATGAGGTTGTTGGGTGTTGCACTCACCTAACTGAAGAATGCTTAAAGTAGATTGGGAGAAGTGTTTACCTCACACTCATCTTCTCAGCTTTTCCTCCTTGTGCAGACCTGCCCTCTGTCTCTTCCAGACTTGTCTGGGTTTTCAGAGCATCTGGTTCAGCTGCAGCCTTGCTGTGGATATTGCTGTGAGAGCAGAAGCTTGGCATGTGCTGCCTCTACCAGCTGTTCCCTAGGCTGCTGCTTAGGGGAATGCCCTGTTGTAAGGGTCTCCCCATTTGGGTAGAGTCTGTCTTCTGCTCTTCTTCCTGCTCTTGCAGGCCAAGAGGGAGGCAGTTTATGGATCAGTATGATTTACTCCCCTCCTTCCCTGATGCAAACAATACCTCCAAGGTAGCACTGGAAGAGAAGAGCAGTAACTGCTTGCAGGGATGGCTTTATGAAAAGCAGGGAGGTGATCTTTCTGCCTCTCAGTTGGGCCTACATGGTTCAGTTCAAATGTTTTGATTTGAAAAACATAGAGGGCAATTCACAGAACAGCGTGCCACTGTGTGTAACAGTATCTGCCCACAGCTGCCATAAATCTTGAGGCGTAATTGTCTGTCTTAAGGATTATTTGGCTCATTCTCACTAGAAATAATGTCAGATAAGCATTTTTAGTGACTATAATACCAGTTTTCCATAAAAAAATGCTAGTGAATGGGAAGGGCTGTCTTCAAGTCAGTTCCATCAGAAGTCATTGCATATATGTGGAATTTTTAACATGGGCACAATTTTTTAAATTCAATTTTATTTAGCTTTCAGTTGCTTATAAATTAATTTTCTGTGTGAATTTTAATTGATGGTTCCTAATGCTTAACTTAATTTCTTTATCCAGGTACCTTTGAACATTGGCTGGCTAATTTATGGCTCATACAGACTCGGGCAGGTTTGGCGAATAGTCTTTTGGGATGTTAGTGTCCCCTGCCTTCTGCCCTGGCCCTTTATCAGATTTACCAAATTTTATGCCATCAAACTGTGACTTGAGGTGGTCAGGCAATGCTCATCCTTTCAGCTCACTTTGTTAGGAGTGTGATAACTTTTAGCAAAGTGGTGGGCCATAGTAATAGGTAATCTGTTAAGGTTATTGGAGTTTAACTGAGATGTTTGTTAAGTTTCAGGCTGGGATGTGTCTTACATGCAGAAATTTTGCTGACGCTGGCATTTGTACTACAGAGAGTGATGGAGGGCATTCCTATATTCTTCAAGGAGGCTATGTACTAACTCAGCAGTGAATTACTATATAGGTAGTGGCATGTTACAACCTCCCTGAGGTCTTCTGAGTCCCGAGGTAGTAATAGCTCATTAAAATGGTAGTTAATGAGTATAAAGGGATCATTATGCGACTCTCCTACATGGCGGGTAGGCCTAAATCCTAACTAGTTCAGTAGAAAGTATTCTAAATAAAGAAGGAATGAATTTGATAAATGCTGCTGGTAGTTCTTTATAAACCTAGCTATTTAAAGCAGTGCATTTGAAAAAACACTGACAGAAATACATATTGAATAAATTAATACAGGTTTTTAAATATGTTTTAGGGCTTTCAGAGGTATTAGTATCCTATACAAACTCAAAGTTACCTTAACATGGTTTGTAATGAAGCATCTTTGGTTAAAAATATGCAGCATTTTGCCACTTGTGATCAGTTGGGTTTGAAGTTATTAAAAAAAAACCCCCACAATTTTTTTTTCCCTATTTACTTAAATTTGGTGTGGTGTTTCTTGTTTTTGTGGGGTTTTTTTGTTTGTTTGTTTGTTTTTTTTAAGATCTTGAGATTTGTAGACATTTTCTGTTCTATATGTCAAAAATAAAGGGTGGAACAATTTTTCCTTGAGAGAGGAGGAGAGTAATGTTCTGCTAATATGACTTTATTTGTGGAAAACATAACCACCTCACACATGACATCTTCTTTTTTATGCCTTTCATTTAACTACAGTTATTTTCTGGAGAAAAGTATTAAGGATTTATCCAAACTGAACAATGTGGATTTTGTAGCAGTGAGATGAAAAACATCTTGATCTTAGTAAATGCTTCATGTCTTCTTCCAGGCTCTAGAAGGACAAACAAACAAATGCGAGAATGCAGACTCAGGTACACCTAGATCTCAAAGCTCAAGTTCAGTGGACAGGGCTATTTTTAAGCATCCTTAAACTAAGAAAAATAACATTACTTCTACAAAATGAGTACTTCAGAAATATTATAGTATGGTACAGAAGCTGGGTAAACAATAGGAAAAACATAGTGGAAGCAAATATAAAATATATTAAATATATATAAGTATATTGTAAACATAAATATATATAAGATTTTGAGAGAGGTGCTCCTCCTTTCTGTCATAAATGAAGAAATTATAACTGCTGTGCCTGGATATGGTTTACTACAGCAGCTCTACCATATTCTCATTTAGGTGTTTTTGTTGCAGGAATTAAGTATGTATTTATAATAAACCAAATACAGACTCCATTTGTAAAGGTATAGTATAATTTTTAAAAAGTTTTATTGATACTTGGAGAAATTCCTGCTTGCTTTTCTTGTTCAGTTTAGTCCTTATTTTCATCTGACATTCTCAAGAAACCTTGCGGATCATATCTATTCCATATTATCTTTCAAGGCTAAAGCTTATAATGGATGGAGGAAGTATTCTAAACTCAAATTATGTGGATGACTTATTAGTGATCATCTACTACAGGATGACTTTCTTAGCAGTTCAGAGTAAATGCTGTGTAACAGTAAAAATAAGCTTAATGCCTAGCAGTCCAAGTCCTGGAGCAGGGCCCCATGGGACTTCAAATTCATAGTAAGGAAGTGTTTTCTGCCGCCTCTTGATACTTGCCACTCCTTTCAAAGCCCTTTTAGGTTTTGTGAAAATCTCATTGACTCTTTCTTTTCTGGCATGAGCATCTGTCATCTTCAGTGTGACAAGAATACTGTCTCTTAGCCAGGACCTTTTAAACTACATAAACAGATGCAGTACATCCAGTTGGAATATTTTCAGAGTTATTATTAAATTGATCATCAAAAGGATATTTAAATTCTCAAATACAGGACTGTTAGTGACCTACTATACCCTGCTGTGACAGAATCAGTTAAATCTAAGTCACGCCTGATAAGTGTATGCAAGACCTGCTTGTAAAGGAGACTTCAGCAGTCTGTTCCAGTGATATGCTAGTGATGCTTTTAGGAAGTTTTCCTGGTAGCTTTACTTGAATCTTCCTGTGCTGTTATCGGACTGTTACAGCTTAGCCCTAATAGATCAGACAAGGCAATTATTCCACTTTTCTTTACAGCTCTCTCTTACATATTTGAAGATGTTACTTCCTTGTGCCAGCTGCCTTTTCTTTAGTCTTAGGACATTCTTGTTCTTTCAGTTTCTCTGAAGAAGTCACTATTATTTTCCTCCTAGACTTCTTATTATTCAGATTTTTTTGCTTATCTTCTGAACAGGCTTATAGCTTTCTTTAACTGTATTGTTTGAACTGGATGCAGCAATCTGCTGAGGTCTTACAATTGCTGTGCGAAATGGCATGGTTGCTTGTTGCTGTACTGCTCATGTCACAGTGGGCTGTGCTGCACAGAAAGGCAACATCATGTCACTGGCTCATGCTCAGCTTGTGATTCACTGATCACTTCTGCCTAACTGCTTTTTTCTATTCTCTGTGTGTGTAGTTGATGAATTCTGTCCAGATGTAGACCATGAGTCTTTCACTTAGGAAATAATGTCATATTTTTTTACAACAATTCTCCAATTTGTCCGAACCTTTTAAAATTCTAATTCTCTTTGACAGCATCTTTGTAGGTTTTCCCAAGTTAGTGTTAACTACCAGTTTAATGGTGATTCTGTAATTCAACTTGCTGGTTAAAATACTGAATAGCAGTGGGCCTGGGACAGACCTTATAAAATCCTGTTTAATACACTTTTTCATTTTTGACAGTTAGATCCTTTAACTATTCAAGGTACGATTTATTTTGTTTCCAGTTTGTTTTGCGCCTGCAAGAGAAGCTTCATGATACCAATGTTTTTGTTACTTGTTTAAATAACATTGTGCATTAAAAACATTACTTAAGATATTAAATATCACTGTCTATTCATTCAAAGCTTATGTAACAGCTTTTATGTAACTGTGTTCTTAAAATGCTTTGTGAAGTTGAGCAACAATTAAAATATAAATTAGAGCATTGTATAAGCATATAGGACTGCTGGGGACATACACTTGTTTACACATGTTTTTGTATTAGCATCTGTGTGTGTTTATATGAAAATATATATGATGGATGTGTGTGGGTGTATGGGCATATAAATTGGTGTCCTTCACTGCTGATATGGCTGAGGAAGTTGCTAATAAATAGCTAATGTTTATTCTGAAAGTTGATGCCTGCGAGGATTATTCACCATGTAAATGTTGTGTTGATTCATGAGATAACGGGTAAATTTTTGAAAACTTCTGTGCTGGAGTTAATTGTTCTCTATTGGCTTCTTATATGGATTTATAATATTTTCTTATCAGCCATACATCCTATATCCAGTCTTTCATATGCCCTTTCCTCATTTACTGGACATCAGAAGGGAGGGTAACCTTTCAAAAATATGAAAAGGTTTAGAGCTTACAAGACAACTAAAGATGTAGTCACAAAAGTGACAGCAACAGTTCAGGTGACACAGGAATTCAGTAATTAGTAGCCCAAGTGTTTTCGGAGGGGGGGTATTTTTTTTTTTTATTTATTTTGGTCTCTGGTTTTCTTTAAGACCTAAGTCTGTGGTCATTAGTAATCTCCTTCCAAAAAATTACACTTAAATTGAAATCTGGTAAGCAGTTATTTGAAAAGACAGGCTAGGTGTTTAGAAGTGTGTGGGTCACTAATGTCAGGTGTGTAATGAGAACAGGATAAGCAAGAGGAGGAGGTAAAGACCTGTTATGGATGTAGCCTTGCTGATTCTCTGATTTCCTTTAATTCCTTACCCTCTGGAAAGAAGTTGAAAGCATACTAAAGCTGAAATGTAGCAAGAAAACTATATAAACAATCAAATAGCAGCATATTTTGGCCATTATGTTGTAGGAAGGGTTGGAACTTGTCAGATCCAACACCCCAAAATCTTCACTGCCTTATACTGATGCTCCACAGTGGTGGGTGTGGATTGCATTCAGCTGTCCTTGGGTATAGTGTCACCTCTCTTGTAAATCAGGGGGCTGTGCTATCTAGCTGCAAAGGCATTGAGCAAGAAATGCACTGCAGGAGACGCCACATTTTGTTTTCCCTGTCAACGTGGACTGTAAAAGCAGTGGTCTTTCTTTGTAGCAATTTAGGTCCTGTGAATATGTTGCAGGATCAGGAATTTTGCAGGTAATATTTTTTTAACTGAGAGCTGTAGACTGGAAATCACTGATGCAATAGCAGATTTTCAAGAGAACTCCCTAGAAACAACTTTCTTTAGCCTATAAGGGAATATACACAGGTATATATAAATATGTACAACTATCTATACTATAAAAAATAAATAACATATTATATAAATATGTAAACACTAAATGTAATATGTAAAAAATGGAATAAAAATAAATATGTAATAGTGTTCCTGGAAAAGCATGTGAAATAAATACAGGATACATACTCATTCCTTCCTTTTGAACTACCAGAATGAAAAACTAAATGGAAATAAACTATAACAGTAGGCAGGATTTCAAATTAGTCAGTGTTGGCTTGAATAATGCCATTAGTTGTTGTTTGATAGCTTTTCTCCAATTTGAATTTGAAGAGTAATTCTAAAAATGTTGAGAGTTGGTGAGTGTTCTTAGCATCTCAGAGACAAAGCTTATGTTAAATCGTAACTTGTGGTTATCCATGACAGTGTTCTCTTGGGCAATCTAATTTTTCCTAAATGATGAGTTTCTGAAAATCTAAGTAAAAAAGGTAAAAGGCTAAAATATTTTCAACAGAAGAAAAAAATTACATTTAAATACTGTTGTTCAAATTGGTCAAGAAAACCTAAGCCTGTGTAATTGTGCACATGTGCTGAGGAGAACACTTTTTTGGTTTCTCAAGCATGAGGCAGCAGAATTTTCATTCATTTGGCACGCTAGGCTGAAAACAGAGTCTTCTTTTATTTGACACACTCCCCTGGAAACAAACATGCCAGTGAAGGGATTGTGCCAGTTATCAGAAGCTCACAGGAATACATTGTGCTGGTTTGTATTCATTTTCATTTCATGAATTGCTTTAAAACTTAGCAACATAAAAAAGCATTAAAACACCTTTTTAGCATTATTTTTAGTTCCTATGTATTTCCCTGCTGTGCTGTTACTCAGTTTAAATCAACGGAATGTTGTGACACACATAGCTCAGTTTGCAGCAGAGCAGGATCTCTCCTCTTGCCTGGGTGTACTTGGAGCAGTCATCTGAGAGAAGCAGCAAATTTGAGTTTAACTCATTTTACATCCTTGAAAAAGATGACTGTCTTAGAAAGAAACTCAATAAAAATTAAGGGTGAATTGAACAAAGGCTATGCAGCAAGAAGTTTAGGCCAAAACCCAGCTGGCATCTGTTAACTATAAAAGTTCACAGATAATGCTTGGTCTTTTGGGAGACACTTGCTTTTCTTTCCTACAGCTATATTCTTCAGGCTTGTCAGCAGGTCCTTCCCACCTCTGGAATCTGCTACAAGACTCTATTTCCCTCATGGATGTTTTTCCAAGTGCAAACTTGGCAAACTCAGGTGTACTTCTTGGAACTAATTTGGTCATGGGAACTTAAATTAGGACCAGGCTGCAGTGGATGCATGTGAAGCAAATATGGGAGTGGTATTTAAATGAATCTTCACCCACATCAAACTTGATTAATTTCTTAGTCTTGTGCTGTTGCTGCTGTTAGAGGAGCAACCATGTTAGACATGGGTATGTCTGCTTTATGTAGCTGTTACTTTTCCTCCTGGTGCTATTGAGCAATTTTTATGTATAGAAACAGCATGCAGGTGTGATTCCGTCCCCCCCCACTCCCCCCCGCCCCCGAAATTACTTTCTGAAAAGGTGTTCAGGGAAACAGGGATGCTTGTGATTGTGCACAGAAGATACGAATTGTGGCATTTAAGGCTATTGGTACTGATGGCGGGAATTTTATTGTTTGTTTCTAAGAGAGTCTCATTTAATTTTTAAAATAATTTTTTTTAAAGGGTACAAAGTCTAGAGCAAATGCAAGCCATTGAATTACACAGTTTTGGTTGTAAGCTGCCAGAGCCATAGTGGCCTTCAAGCAGTTTGAAGAGGTATGTGTCAGCCTATGCTGAACCAAAGTGGAGGTGAGAATCGTGTTGGAAGAAGGGTCACAGCTATATGGTTTCCATCCTAAGAATTACATAGAGAAGGGTTATGGAGCAATAGTGGTTGCTGTTCTGTACCCATATGAGAATGAGACACTTAGGAGGGGTCACACTGTGTTCCTTGATGTTGCTCAAGGAATGAGGACTGTGGATATTTAATTGTTGGCCTACAGTCATGTTTGTTTAGTCTCTGACACTGATGGATATTAGTTTTCTGTGGACTTCACATGAAGAGAACCAGGTAGAAGGTAGCAATGTTGATAGGATGGTTAACAGACAGCTGTAGCTTCTGTCCAGTTATCTGCCCCTGCTTGTTTTGTGAATTTTTGTGGGACAGCCTGTGCATCCTGCAGTTTCAAATCACAGAAGGAAAGTATCTGATTGTGAATTTATAGAGCTTACTTTTTGTTTCTTTTTCTGTACCATTCTGCTTCAACTTGTATACCTGATGGTTACCAAAAGGAAAGTAGTGACTTTATACCCCTTCTTCTACACAAAAATTCTGAATGGAATATTTTGTTGAAGAAACCATATACATTTCAATTGCTTTTGAATAAAAAACCAAACCCAAACCCAAGAGTTATATAAGTTTGATTTATAATTTGGGAAGACTGAAAAAGGCCTCATGAAGGTCTGCCTGTGCTGAGGTTATTTAAGATTCACACTTGAAATACAGTCAGCTGGTGCTCTATGCCATTGTCACTTTTGGTTGCTACATAGCTTCAGTAATATGTGCTGTGGAAAATTCTACACAGTTATTCAGCAGCACTGTAATGAAATAAATATACTGATGTCATTCTCTTTTCACCCATTAACAAGTGATTGGACAAACTGCAAGTAAATAGAAATGTGATTTCTATCCGCCTACTTGGTCCTCTGGACCACGTGCCTTCCCATTGCTAATAAAGATAATACCACCTATTTGAAGACATCGGCAGGCATATTTAAAACCCAAGATGAATTGAGCACATTTACTGCATTAGAAGCAGTTGCTAAATTGTAAGTAACTAAGTCTTGTTGTATAACTGCATTGCACTCAAGGGAACAATTTAGGTTTTGAATTGTATATGTTGGTAAGTGAAAACTATGTAGATATTGATTATTTTTTTTCCCCTTGACCTAATCACTGTTTGCCTATGGCAATATCTGATATGTTATGTGTTCACCAAGAATTGTCTTGGGACCACAATGAGGCTTTTTTTAGCTTCATTAGTAATCATAGTTACATTAGGAATAGAAGGCAATGCAGTAATATACTTGTATTGTACTACACCAGTTTTTCTATTTATTGTAAAGGTGGAAGTGAACTCCGTAGGTGGGAGTCTGAATTTGTATAGACAGAGGAGGAGACCACATTTGAATCTTTGTCCATTTTCAGCAAGGATTTAATTTAAAAAAAAAAAAAAAAAAAAAAAAAGGAAGGCAAATGCCTGTTTAGAGTATTTATTTTTTTGTGTAGTGAAAAAATCCTTTCTTTGTTTCTCCTTATTGTCGTGGTTTAACCCCAGCCAGCAACTAAGCACCACGCAGCCGCTCACTCACTCCCCCCCCCCATCCAGTGGGATGGGGGAGAAAATCAGGAAAAGAAGTAAAACTCCTGGGTTGAGATAAGAACGATTTAATAGAATAGAAAAGAAGAGACTAATAATGATAATGATAACACTAATAAAATGACAACAGTAGTAATAAAAGGATTGAAATGTACAAATGATGCACAGGGCAATCGCTCACCACCCGCCGACCGACACCCAGCCAGTCCCCAAGCGGCGAATCCCTCCCCCCCCCACTTCCCAGTTCCTAAACTAGATGGGACGTCCCATGGTATGGAATACACTGTTGGCCGGTTTGGGTCAGGTGCCCTGGCTGGGCATGAGAAGCTGAAAAATCCTTGACTGTAGTCTAAACACTACTGAGCAACAACTGAAAACATCCGTGTTATCAACATTCTTCACATACTGAACTCAAAACATAGCACTGTACTAGCTACTAGGAAGACAGTTAACTACATCCCAGCTGAAACCAGGACACTTATGTATTTGTAGTCTAATGATAGAACTTTTCTTGGTAATACTAGAGAATATGAAAATGATGCTGAATAAAATAAAATTTAGTAATGTGTTTTTCATTGTCTGAATTAACAAGCTGCCAAAAGTAAATGACATAAATGGTGAGAAGAATGTTTCCACTTCTCCCCCACCCTGGGAACTGGATTTGTATCACTCTTTAGACAAAAATTAAAAATTCTAACAGAGTACCTGAAGAAATGTGTTTAACTTTTGACATATTGTTGATTCCTTCAAGTGGTAATTTTGTTTGTGTGCTAAAATACTTGTTTGTAGTGTCAAGGATTATGCGAAAAAGTGTAAAAGATTGAACTTTTAACTTCTACCTAGAGGTCATGTAACTAGACACATGGACACTCAGCTTGTACAATAAAGTGTTAGCAATTAAAAAATTCCTACATCCATACTTGCATATTTGCATGCATAAGAAGCCAAACTGTGGCCTACCTAAATATAGACTTGCAGTTTCGTATTTGAGAACTAATTCTAGCACAAAACACCTTTTCCTCCCTTGACTTGTCTACTATGTGCATTTTTTCTAGCTATGCAGCTGACAGTTGAGCAGTTTTTATTTTAGCTTAGAGCATTCATTTTGTATTATCTTTTAATATAAGTGCTTATATTATGCTTTGTTTTTCAAAATATACACGATGGAGTATTGCCTTTTTTCCTCCTCAACAGCAGTGACTCATATGAAAATGGGCTTAGATGCTGTATGTGGAAGTATGTGCTGTTGTTGCAGTGAGACTAGTTCTCAACTTGTAAGTTAACTGGAAACAGGTGTGTAGGAGATGTTCAACCTTGGAAGTATGATGGGACAACACTGCTTTGAAAAGATAGTTATCAAGAAATAGGGTGATGCTTTTGATGTTTGTATCCACATGAGGGAGACAGTGTGACAGGCTCGTTTGCCTTAATTGGTGGCAAAACTTGCCAACCTGAAGCACAGTGTTGGAGAAATCACTGAATGCACTAGCTGTCTAATGTTACCACCTCCTTCTGCTGTTAACTGATATGCCTATTCCCTCCTTAGATGTAACTGAGATCGAGATTTCTGAATTGTAAACGAAGCCATCCAACACATCTTCTGAGCTTTTTCTTTAAAACAAACAAAACCTTAGTGTGGTTATGGCTTTCTGTCTCTAATCTTTGGACTTCTGCCCTAGTATGTAAAATAGTATATCAATCTGTAGAAAACACTGACTCTTAACTCGGTGCTTTGTTGCTCAGCCTTTATGGAAATGTTACTGAAGGTGGCTAACAGAATCAGTTAGCTTATAAATGCAAGTCTCTTAGAACAGCTGACTTCAGTATGGTAGATGTTTCTTCATTAGTTTGAAAATAATAATTCTTTGTAGCTTATTTAGGGTCAAACACTGCTAGGAAGTTCTGTAGTGATGAGAGGCTTTTCTAAAAAATCAACCACTTTTGTTCAGGGCAGCTCTTAGAGGATCTGGAACCTTGCCTGAAGATGCCTAACATTACCCATAGGTAGCATTAATTAGCAAAAAGTTTGGAACATACAACATATTCCTGTGTTGTGTTTGACAGTACTGTGAAGAACCGATTAGCAGGCAGACTTATTGTTGCTTTAGAAATTTATATGGACCAATTGTAATTAAATAATTTACAGCAACATCCCATATTTAATTACTTATTGGCATTACTGTCCCCTTTTCAACCTTTTAGAGGCTTAATTACAATTAGCTGATATGTTCATGAAGATCACTTTCATGGTTCAGCTAAAACTGTGGCCAGTAAACTCTTTCCTGATTTTTATGTGGTGTAGTAGTGTTGAAATATTGTATTCTGTTTTGAAGACAAGCCTACATTGTTTATGAAGTGGCTGACTGGGTTGGTGGATGAGGGGAAACAAAACAATCTCTAAATTATTTCTGGTAACTAAGATGAACACTCTGGTTTTGTAAATTTATAATTTTTTTGTTTCAACTTCTCAATGTGAAGGAACATAAATATTTAAGAAGCTTTATTTTTTCAGAGTTGACTTGGGATCTCTTGCTTTGCTTAAGCGTGAAACAGGTAAACTATCTTTTGTCCTGATCTTTTACACAAATAATCATGCTGCTCCCAAATAAAACTAAGGTTTAAATTGTTCGGATACAACTGAAAACACTGTAACTTTTTTTTGCTTGTTTGTTGTTTGAAGCAATGGGAAGAATACTGTGGGACAGCTCTTTAATACGCTTTTATCAGGTTTTTAACTCTTCATCGGGAGTGTTCCAAAAATAATACCAAGCACTTCTGTATGTGTGGTAGAGAAGGAATAAGCTGTGGTTTATTGCAAATACACGGTCTGGAGGTACTCATTCTTGAAGTTGTCATGGTCTCAATCCCTAATTTTTAAAAGATTTATTTACTTTGCTTTTTCACATTTATTTCATATAATTCTATTAAGTCTACATCTCAAGAATTTAATGTTTCTTTGTGCTTAGAATAGATATTTCATCACTGTCTCTTCCTTCCACTTAACCAAGAGTTAAAAATAAACCTATAAAACAATGGCAATATGAAGCAACTCACTGGCAGTAATCAAGCTGGAAGCAAGCTGGTACTTAACCAGAGGGATTCTGCTTTGGTGTGCACACACCTTAGAAGTAGCTGTTGGAAAATTTAAAAATGAAAAAATGCATATGTGGTCTTTTCAGGAGAAATCTTCACTGTGAGTAATAAAAGCACCTTCCTTTGACAGACTAAAGACTGTGGAAACTTTGATCTTGCGTTAGGGGATAATACCTGCTTCCTTAAAATATAATTTCAAAGTTGAATTTTCTCAAATTCTGCATTTTCCCCTGCTTTATCCTTTTCCCCTTCTCTTCCAGTCTTTCTGTAATATTCACTTCTGGCCCAAATTTGTATACAGCATTATTATAGCCTCATGTTATAAAACTGAAAATTTTGAAATGAAAATAATGATTTGTAATAAAAAGCCTGACAGACTAATTACAGTATTGCATTAATTATTATCTTATTTCAGCTCTGTTCCTCTCCCGGCTAATTCAGATCTGCGTTTTGGTGTTTTTTAATTCCTATTGACACTGTAATTTTGAGAGAGAGAATATACTGGGGAACAATATTTATAAAATTAAGAAACAAAAATTGTCAGATAAACAGTTGATTTCTAAAATGTTGCCTTGGACATGTTAGTAATAGAATGTAAGTAGTTCTGTTTAAATGTGATACTTTGTGGATCTTCTGGTGAGTGTAACACCTATATACTTTATAATACAACTCAAATCTTTCATTTCTGGATATCTTTATAGCATGTACTGAATAGCAGTCATTAATTCAGAAATTTGTGCATTGTGCAGCTGAGTTGGTACATCATTGATGCATTTTACTATCCGAGTTTTATTTTTTTCTCCCAAAATATGTGCAATTCTTATAATGATTAAGGAGGTATAAATTGATGTCAGTGCTACAGTACAGCTTCAAGACTGCAATTTGAAGCTACTTTAGAAAAATACAATTCTTCAGACATGGTGAAGCTGAAGTTGAATGGAAGTCCTATTAGTGGTGAATTACATGTAAATATTAATAAGGGAAGAGTTCATAGCAAGTCCTGAGTTTGGGAAATTGAGCATGATAATTTGCTGAAATGACATCTGTCGCGAAGATATGCAGATGCAATAATTTTCAGTTTTTATTTGAACTTTTAAATGGTGCAGAAGGTGCCTGGGTTAGTTTTTAAGCAAAAAAGTGTTTGGAAGTTTGGCAAATATAATTGTAATGGATATATGGTAATGAAGGAAGTTAAAATGAAAGGTGAATTGGACTGGATGACTGTTCAGGCATTTAGGCTAGGCTAGTTGGATGGCTTGGTTGTTAGACATCTCAGATTACGTTGCCTTAGTTCCTGCACTTGGTTGGCTGTCTTCACATCTTAACAAAGTTCTGGGAATTAGTTTCTGACAGTTTGCTTTGTTTTCCTTTTTCAGGATGCTTCGGGTGCAGATATTCGGAAAGCATATCGAAAGCTTTCACTGGTTTTACACCCAGACAAGAATAAAGATGAAAATGCAGAAACACAGTTTAGGCAAGTAAGTGTAATATGGCAATAAAAGTTCTAGGGAAAATAGAATCAGAATTTTTTATGATTATGTCATTTTAGTAAGAGCAATGGTATACCTTTGAAATTACTAAGTTGAACACTGAATTACATTTTTCCTGATGTAGCTAGATTAAAAACAAGTACACGTTTTTTGAATTAACTTGTTGAATAACTCAGATTTAGTATTTACCTGTCTATTAAAAATAATTTGAAGATAATACTTAGACTTGCACTCTGAGGAGGAAAATACAGTTTGCACTTTAGGTAAGACTGTTTATAAATACCCTTTTCAAAAGCAATAGGGAAAATTTCTGTTCAGTTCTCAATGCAAGTCATATGTAAGCATAATTTAATGAAAATAATTAATTTTCGTTTTTGACTTTTCACCTTTTGAATCTTTACAGAGTGAAACCGCAACTGTTTTAATTAGCTCTACCTTTAAAAATATACTTCTGATGACTAAATACAGGCTACTTAATTTCAGTAAGATCTTTAGGATGAAACAAATGATACCTTTTTTTTTTTTAAGGTGTAGCTGAGACAAGACTTAGTTTGACAGATGTGAGGAGGGGAAGAAAAGTCTTTTGTAGGAGTTGCTTGTTTGTGTATCTTATGAAACTTTGTATATGAATATGTCACTGTTTCTCTTACATACTGAGTTTGCTTCTTAGTGTTGTAGGGGAAAGTGAAAACTAGCAAAGGTCATTAGTTGGCAAATGTAAAATATGATACTACTATTCAAACTTTATAAACTCAATCCTAAAGTAAACTCTTTCGTGTGTTTTTTCCTTTTTCTGTTTTTGTTTTAGTTGGTGGCTATCTATGAGGTTTTAAAGGATGAAGAAAGGAGGCAGAGGTGAGTTAATTTGCAAAGGTTCTTAAAGCATGTTGAAGTCCTGTTTGACTTAACTGTAACTCTTCAGATGATTTTTTGCATAATTTAAGTTTGTAATTCCTATGTAGCTGTTTAATTAAAGATTGTATGTGTATTAAAGGGGAAGCTGGTGTGTGTTTTTGTGTGATATGCTGGTTACTCTCCTTTAAAACTAGTATTTGAAAGAACTTTAAAAGCTAGCTGTTAGTTGGAGCAATTTTTTTAACACTTAACAATATATCACTTTTTATTGAGTTGTGTCAATTATCATTGCTTGTTTTATTAAAGCTGTGGTTGAAAATGTAGGTCACTGATTCAACTGTCAGTTGTATCTCACGATATCAATAAAAGGCTTGTTACATGATATTTAGGGATAATTTCCAGTGTGTGTCGTCTTCAACATTGTTTTCTGTTGTTTAGTTCATTGTTTTTCTTTCAGATGTATATCTATACTGTAAACTTTGATAAACATAGCATAATTTTTTTTTTAATAAATGATAGCTGTCCTTGCTGGTTCAGGAGCAGGTCCAGCAGTAACTGAAGTGGATAGGATTAAGAACTGAAAACCTGGGGCTGATTTGCTTTCTGGAAGACTATTTTGAATGGTTTTTTGTTGTTTTTTTTTTTTTTTTTTCTTTTAAGCAGATGACCATTTAAACTAATGATTATCAGGAAAACTGGGGCACTGAAAGAGTTTTGTGTTGGGGTTGAAGTTTTAGTAAATCATCTTTTGGCTTACAAGTCTTTAAACAGGGCTTCACAAAGACATTTCTTGAAGTGTTTTTGGCTTTGTAGATGTCTTGGCAGGAGTCCAGGTTTTATAGTACAGATTATCTACTTTTTGATAATCCTCTCTTGAAGTGTCATGAAAATGTACTTCATAGAAGTACTTTTGGAAATTTATATTTAATTTTTTTTTTTATTTCATGTCTCACAAGAGTTTTTCATTGTGAAGTTCTAGTCAAGGGAAGGTTAAAAAAACCCTGTTAGTTAAGTGGTTTCAGACCACTTGAAAAGTGAGTTATCCCCAAAATTTCACCACCTTTTTGTTTATAATGTTGTTTACATATAGTTTGTGATATTGCCTCTTTGGAACTTTAGTTGCAGCATAGAACTTCTAGGAATTTCCTTGCAGCTGTAATAGCAGCTTTTTGCATGGAACAATGATGCAGTAGCTTGTAAAAATTGGTTTTAAGCCTTGTATACATTATGAATGTGACTAACTTACTCAACTTGTTTGTAAGAATATTGTTAATTAGTGCAGCATAGTGATTACAAATGAGAACTTAAAGCAGCAGTAGATAGTTCTAGCTTAGATTGATTTCATTGTCAATAACTTATTTTGTACATAGACAATGTTGTATTTTTCTTGCACAATGTGGTTGATATTGCTTCTACAGTTGATTAAATATAAATGTAGTGGGTTAAATAGTGTTTACCTTCAGAGAATTTTCTGGAAATAATATGCAGAGTTTAGAAATAACATGTAGAGTAGCAGACATATATGGCCTCATTGCTTTGAGAAAACCTTTATTCATCAGATTTATTACACAATCTAATGATAAACTCTCAGTTGAGCTTGTAAATGGAGGGTGGTCTGTCCTGTATCCTGTAAGGCATTGTTGTAGCATGTCTTTAAAACAAGTCTTAAGTAAGTGTGCTAGGAGCGGCTCCCCCTGTAGTATTTTTTCTGTTGTAAGGTAACTCATGGGTTTCTTGCAACCATATGGCAAAGGAAAGGGGAGAGTCGTCACTTTTTGGGATCTTCCTACTTTAGATGTTGATATTTGGCTATGTGTTGAGTGAGGTGATGGACCTAGTGGAAGAGGCTCAAAGTTTACTGTTATGTGCATGCACTGGGGAGAAACTATGCTGCACCCTTTGTCTCTCAGGGCTTATCAACTCAGTTTTATCCTGATTCCAGAGATACTTATTTGGGTCTGCTGTAACAAGGCTTTCTGCCAGATTTCACCTCCCACGGCAGTATGGTAGTTTTTATTTCTGAAGTAACTCAAAGACCTGATGGGATGAGATGGAAATTAGTTTCATTTCTTACAAATTAGTTGGTGAGTAATTCTGGCAGTTTAGCTGGGAATCCTTTCACAACTGGATGCCTAAGTGGTTTGAAGCATGGGATTACACAACATCGAGACGTGAGCTGCAGGCTTCCGCTTCTGTACAGTGAAGTCAGTCGTACCTGCTTCTTACTGTTCATCTCAAAAGTGATGTAATCCGGCATTGGTTCTGGGATGCGTACAGAGAGTGGAACTGGTAAAGGCAGGAGCAAGGTCCTGCACTGTATAAGTGAGTGATTAACTCATTTTGAAACAATAAAACTGGGTCTAATTACACCCTTTCTCCATGTCTTGGTGAATGTCAGAGGTGTTAATTGTTTGTGTGCGTGTGCAGAAAGAGCATTCTAAAAAGGCAGATCTGTTGGCCAGCTATATGTAACTGCTTTTCTAAAGCTTCTATATTTTCATATTTATCAGTGAATTTTTACTTTATCTGATAGCAGAAGCCTTTCCTAAAATAGTATAGTTCCTCTACTGACAATTATAATACGGGGCTTTACAATTAAAATGTGATTTTCTTTTTTGAGAAAATTATATAGTTGCTAGTGAAGTATACTAATATTATTAGTACTACTGCAGAATATAGTAATCTTACTATGTTAGTACTTTTCTTTTCCACACTAATACATAATCAAAACATTCTGATAGTCTAACATTAAACATACATGCAGCATTGTTTAATGTAGCAGTGTTTAACATTAAATTAAACATACATGGAGCAGAACATATTTTATGTTTTGTATACACACTGCAGAGTGTGTGAAATTCTACAGAAAAGTTTATCTTTAGGGTATGTAGAGATAGGTGCATTTTCTGAAATACACTTTAGGGCATTTATTGGTAAATCAGCTTGATGATGATAAACTTTATTAGCCTTTGATTATTTTTAATTTATGAAAAAGTAGATAGTTTTAGGCATTTCTATTAATTGTAATTAGGCAAAAATAATAGATTTTAATTTCATTGTTTGTTACCATTTTAAGGAGCCTTTTTTACCTACCAGGCCTATCCTCTATAACAATATGGGCTTGATTACAGGAAGCATTTGCAAAGGAATCAAGATATACTTGTTTAGAGTAAGAAAGGTGTTTATCTTGGCTCTCATTATAATTAAATGTCTGTATTCATAGGTATAAATTGTTCTGGCTGACGTTGCACTGGATGTCTTTGACAGCTTGAGGAAAAAAGACCCCAAAATAAAAAATGCCAGTGCAGTCTTCCCGTAGTTTAGAATAGACCTCATTAATTCAAGGTTATAGTATATACACTATATCAGATCTCTGAAATTATTTGAAATATGAAATGCAATAGCTCTTTTAAATGGAAATTATATTAAAATAGATGATACTGTAATTAGCTACTACAGTTAATGGATATTTTTTTTTCTTGCAATGTAGTTGATTCTACAAAGCTCCAAAAACTTATTTCATGAAACTTTACAGAAGAATGAAATTTTAGTAATCTTGCAATTGGTTATTTGTTAGTACAAGACTAACAAGTCTTGCATAGAATCTTGCGTTTTAAAATAAAGATTCAACTTAAGTTATAAATGGTGATTTTTTTTGTCTTTTTGTTTCTGTACGGGTGCTTTGGGGTTTTTTAGCTTGCTGACTGCTACATTGCAGATACAACTGGCAGGCATACTCATATGTCAAAGACTTGGTGCATTCTGTGTACATATGTCTGAGGAAAAAATACTGCAGATGTATTTTTCCTTTTTCAGCTTGATTTTTTTTTTTTGCTTACATAGGGTAACAATTAATATAGGTTGCCAAAAGAAGAATGCTTTGTAATTAAATTTTGAATGTAGTTCTTGATGCACATGGATGAACTGTCTTTCATAGTTAATACAGGTTTCTATAAAGAAATTCTTTAATGAGAAATTTGCTTTTAATTAAACCACATCCTAAATTTGGGAATTAAGATTTAAAAATTATGGGAAGCTTCTGAGTTTCAGTAGGATCATTTTCCAGTTGAAAACCTAAAAAACATTGATATCTTTATTTTTCAAATACAGAGCTTAATTACTATTGAAAGCAGTGATCTATCTTTTAACAGTATATATTCTAAAAAGTGGGTTATAATAGAAGCTATCTTCCCTTAAAATGGCCAGTCGTGTGAGTCATAATGCTCATTGATAGTAAAATCAATAGAGCATTGATTCTGAGACTTAATCCTTGGAGACTGTTGTTCAGAACAGCGGACATAGCCTAGTAAATACAGAGTGCTGTTTAAAGTGTTTAATGCAAGAGACTCTGCTGTCTTAATTTATTTTTTCTTAACAGATAATTTATAATAGAACACGGTTGCCAAATGTTAGTTTGCAATCTTGTTTTACATATTACTATGTTATTACCATTAGCATATATGGACCTTATTTAATCAGGAGCCACATTTTAAATAAATCAATTAAGAAGCCTTAGTGTGTAAGAAAGTCAAATGCTTAATAAATTTATAGTAGTATTAAAAAAAATTCTTTCTTGATTCTACACATATGTCTCTGAGGCTTTCAAAGGAAGAGCACCTTTTGTGAAATGTTATCAAATTTTCTTTTAAATTATTTTGTTTCTAAAATATTTTCTTGTATTCTAACAATAAAATGTTTAGCAGATGCATTATTTTTTAAATGCTAAAACTTCTACTTATTTCTTAAACAAAAAGTAGAAGTTTTTATTTTGAAGTAACACCTTAAGCAATTTTTCTGAACAGAGTTTGTGTTAAGGCATTAGTAGTTAATTTGTTCTGACTTACTGGGAAAGGGAAAAAGTTATTACTTCAAATTTTACAATAATGGATATTAATCTTAGTATTCTCATAATTGTCATGGAAGATAGAATCTTGTAATATGAATTTTACTTCTGGTAGCATTGAGAACACTGCAGAATCCTGAAGTGTTAAATCTTTTGTACGGAAGTAATAGTGCCAACTTGAACAAATGTTTTATCAGAAGTCAGCTTTTCTAGATGTGCTGAATTAAAGTATATATTTTTTTAATTGAAAAACATTGCCTCTTTCTGCTTAAAAAAAAAATGAATTTGCTTGTGGAAATTTTTTTTAGTACATCTCCAAGGTATCAATTTAATAACTATCAAAGTAGCTAGTGCAGTTGTTGCATTTAAATTGATTTACATGTCAAGACTGGCAGTTTAGCAGCTGCGCTATTATTCCTGGATTGGTCAATTTACTTGAGAAAAACCTACTACTGAGTTCTACTGACCTGCATGACAATATAGGCCCTATTTCTATTCCTGTAATTAGGCCTGCGACTAACTCAGAATATTTTTAATTAAAATATTTTGGTCAATGTGTTGCACCAAATTAGGCCTTTCAGTGCAGATTTAATTCTGGAAATGGTGTGATTAGAATGTGTAATGAGTTGTGTTCAATTTAAGATTAACAGGTTGTGCATCTTGAACATACAGGTTTTTGAGTTTACTGTAGAGATTTTTGTTTGAAACTTTACTCTGAAAAGTTAACAAATAGAAAAATCTGTTTTGCACGTTTGTGGTTTGTTTATTTTGAAGTTGATGATAACATACTGTAAATAAAAGAACCCAGACATACTAAGAAATTTCAAGACATTTGTGTGAAGAAAAACTGTCAAATTGTCATTAAATTGTTTCTGTATAGTTAGTAGTGTTAGTAAAAATTAAACAGTTTTAAAACAGATTGATTTTGGAGACAGCTTTTCAAATAGAAAATCAGAATTGTCTAGCTGTGGTGACTTTGGTTTTCTAACATCAAAATCAAGCCTTTAACTTAACATCCATTCTGTGTCAGGTATGAATTTAAGTCTGGCAGCGTTTTTACCTAATGGATATTGTGCTACTAAAGGACAAAACAAAAGCAAAAATACCTCTCCCCTCCCCCAACACTTGTGCTTTTAATTTGTAAAGAAAAAAAGATTTCTATTGTTTGAGACTTTTGTTCTTTGCTACTTATTTAGTAGTTTGTTGTTTGTTATTTACTTCTATCATGGAGACCTGCCCACTGATTACTAGGCAGGTAGAACACATATACGTTTCTAGAAGTCTGTTATTTCAGCAGTGAATGAAGTGGGGCGGGGGGGTGTGTGTGTGAAGTGGGTGTTGCAGGAGCAATCAAATTACTTTTTTTTTTTTTTTTTTTTTTTCCCCCCCTCTCTTGCAAAAGACTAGATACATTTCCCAAGCGTTTGGTTCTGGATTCTGTTTGTTTCCAGATGCAAGCCTAGCAGCTGACAAAACAAGGCATTGCTCTATTAAAAAAAAAAAAATTACTAAATGATCTTTTGTGTGTTTATTATTCAAGCAGTCTGTGGATTATAATTTGTTTTGTTTTATAATTGGATGGTTTGGCTTATTTCATTTTTAGCTGTCCATGAAAGCCTGTTATATTTGCTACTGTAGGTATGATGATATTCTGATCAATGGACTACCAGATTGGCGACAGCCTGTATTCTACTACAGGCGGGTGAGAAAAATGAGCAATGCTGAGCTGGCATTACTCTTGTTCATTATACTCACAGTGGGTCATTATGCTGTGGTTTGGTCAATCTACCTGGAAAAACAGCTGGTAAGTATTGGTAATAAATCAAACTTGCTTCAATTATTAGTATTGAATTTCCTGCAGAAATTTGCATATTATAAGGATCTGTACCAGTTCCCCTGTTTTGAATTTGGATTTTTCATATTTTAAAAGGATTGTATTTAAAATGGTGATAATTATAGAGTGAGATATTCAACATATCAGAAATAGTAATCTAAAACCTAATTTTTCTAGAATTGGTAATAAATAGCAGGAGATGGTTCTTTGGTTTTTAACTGGAAGGAAGAAGAGGAGTAAAAACTCTTCTATCATCTATTAGTGCAGAATCATATGCTACTGTAGTTATGTCTATGGTTTTCCTAAATGTTGTTTAAAAATAATCAGGTTTTATTCATTTAAAAGTCATACTGGCTTTGCCTTTGTTCTTAGCTAAATGCTTTTTTTGGTTTGGTTTTTGTTAACAGGATAGGCGTTGGTAAGCAGCATAAACCATGTTTTGGTTTTTTTTTTTTATTTTTTGTCATATAAAAATTTGTTGCACTTAGTAGACTAGGAAAAAACCTAAGCACAATTTGAAAAATATTCATACATTAGCATCTATTTACTTTTTTTATTTTCCACTGCATTATTGAAGTTGATGAATGAGAAAGGAGGCAAGTTGAATGCTTTCTCCTCTTAGAAAACTTTGATTGCTATGGAGATACACATGAGTGACAGAACTGGACTTCATGTGTGTTTAAAGACTGGATACCATGGCAACAGTTATTGTTAAGATAGATCATTTTACTTAATCATGTAGGACCCCTAGATACATTTGCATAAATGCTACTCTACTGTTTACCCTTCACAGAAGAGTCCCAGTAACATTTGTGGTTTACATGTTAATGATAACCTGTAACCGTAGTTCTTTCTACATCAAGGATGAACTGCTTAGCAGAAAAAAGAGGGAGAAGAAGAAAAAAACAGGCGGCAGGAGTACAGATGAAGCCAAACTTGCTGCTCTAGACAAAAATGAAAGGTGGGAAGGAACTCTCTTGTTTTCTGCATTTTAAAACATTGTATCAGCTAGTGGTTTAGTTTATCATACTCTCCTTGCCTCTCTGAAATATTTTATGAGAAAAATAACTGTATTTGTAGTAACAGCCATTGCTGATATCAAGTGTGTCTGTGTAGATGTATTTTCAGGTTTTCATTTGTAAATAAATGCGTGGTGTTCATTCAGCAGATCAACAATAATTGAAAGATTAAGGCTGAATTAATGGTATCTGGCTTATAGAAGGGTACTATTTCTGCAAGTTGATTTTAGAAGATTTTACAACTTTTTCCATCTTTGAAGATTTTTGCCTTTGATTACAATTAACAAATTTCAGTTTATTTAAGCTTTAGTTTATTACCATACCAAGCAGGGAGTTTTAATGGGGTTTTAATGCTTGTCTGATTTAATGCTTTTTATCTGATTAACTTAAGAACAAGTGTGTTGGTAAAGGCTTCTAACACCATTGTTTGTTAAGAAACACATAGGGAAATAGTGACTTTCAGGATACTCCAAAAGATACCACCATTTCTTCTATTGATTCATAGAAAGAAATAAAGGGTTTAAATAGTTCACACAGCAGGGGCATGAACTGGATCAATGCAGGATGGAGATCAGAGACCATTCTGCCTGTCGTCTTTCCTGATGACATCAGTGAGTAATGCTCCAGTGAACTGCAAATGACATTAATTTTTATGTATTGTTTTGTTTATGCTACAGTCTTCATATCTGGTTGTCAGCACTTGTGAACACTTGGTTGAGGCTTGAGAGGTTTTTTGGGTTTGGGTTTTTTTAAATTGAAGTGATTATGTGGCTTAGAAATTTATTTTCTTGAAGAAGAGCCCCTTTTAAGAGATTAAAATACAGCAATTATTAGAAGTTAGCTGTTAGATATGTTGAATTAAATATCCAAAATCTGTCTTTAATATTATGTAGTTACACATTTTTATAGGAGTTGACAAGTGCTAATCATCTTAAAGGATAACGGGAAAGTTCTGACTTTATGTGGCAGTAATGAAAAACTTACAATTTTATTTGACTGCAGAGTACTGGACAAACCACAGTGGCATGACTTACTTCCATGCAAGTTGGGAATATGGTTCTGTCTCACTGTGAAAGCTTTACCTCGGCTATTCCAGGTAATAGTAATGATTTTAAGTTATAAGTTATATCACTTTATTTTTCTTGATCATGTTGTTATGCATAATCGGATGTATAGCACTTGTTCTTAGGAATTTTTTGGCTCAAGCACACACTCTGTGTGTGTGTGTGTATATATATAAAAAATTACTCTTTGGAGACAAATTTAATATCATAAGTTCATCAAAATACGAATATATTTTAGATGGATATTAATCTTAATGTGCTAAGTAATTCAGCACCACTTCCTGTTAGGCAAAACTACAAGTATAAATGATGGGAGAGGGGTGATATATATCCATCTAATCAGGAGTAGCAATGTCTTTCAAGCGATCTGTTAACAAAAGTATTTTTATCTCAAATAGGCAAATCTATGTTTTCATAGCAAATATTAATGTCATTTACATTTGGGGGAACAGTGAAATTACTTTTTCTGATTAGGTAAGCTTTTTTTTAGTCACTGGATAATGATATAAATTGATACCTGAAATGACTAAGGTAAAGTAAAAAAGGTATGTTTGTAACTGATAAACATAAATGTGGCAGACTTGCCCACAGTTGTGGGTTTTTTAATCCAATACTATAAACCGTAAAATTTAGCTGATATTCAGCCAGTGTAAGTATTGTCAGATGAGTTACCAGAATAACTTTTTTAATATCACATGGTCTTTCTTTTAATTTCCTTTGAATACACCCATTTGTTTTTAATACCCTTGTCACTGCTAATGAATATGGATCAGGGAATGCAAGGTGGATTTTACTTTGGTCTACCAAAATATTGAGTATTAATTCTGAAGTGTAGATAGTATAAATGGCATCAATGTTCAATTTCTGTCTGTGTTCAAGTGGGAAAAAGCATATAATTTGCTGTTAGCAAAAAGCTTGTAAAAGTTATAAATGCAATAAAGTCTGGTCTTTCGGCATCTGTTTTTATAGCCTTTAACTTTTCCTACAAAGAGATGCAAAAGTTAATATCTCTTCCTCTTTTAAAAGTTTCATCAGAACTGTGTGGCTATTTTAATAAAGAAACCTCTCTTTCTGCAAGTTTTTAAAGCAAAAATGATGATGCTAATTAAGTCAACTGTTGTATCCAAATTAAGCTTTGATGTTCATCCCTCACTGAGGTGAGTCAGATGGAAAAGAATTAAGTTCAGCAATTGCTGTTGCTGCATTTTTGAAGCTTTCTTAATAATTATAGTACTTTCCTTTTTGCCTTAATTGCAAAATATTCAAAATATTACAGAATATAGTAAGATTAATGAAAAATCTTTCTAAGCTGTCATTTTCTCATTTTTGTGATTCTAAGATAGTCTGTTAAGAAGTCAGTATAACAGGTTTCAGATTTGCTGTTGAAAAAGCAGCTCCTATGTCTGCCAGAATAGGCAGAAAAGATGAATACAACAGAAGTGATGTTTTGTGCTTTGTAGACACATAACCAATACCTCTTGTGGTGGATTTTAAATCCATTAAATTAATGGTAGTGGGAAAAAAAGCTATCCAATAACTGGTGGAAAGTTGGAGACCAGCAAGTGGGGATTTGGTGGCAGGGGAAGCATGATGTAGAGGAATTCAGAGCAGGAAGGCTTTGGAACAAGGAGGAGCGAAGAGATGAGGTTCTAGAGTAAATTGCCCCGTACTTAAATTACACTACTGCTTAACTCCAGGGTTTGTTTTGTTGTTGTTTAAGATGACTTACCAATTATGTAAGTTAAAATGCAATAAAATATAAGTAATCTTCACTATTAGGAATATTAATGATTTCAGGTATACTGAAATAAATTACTGTAGCTTATTATTTAACAATACTTAAAGAAGTATTATTACCTCTTCTGAAGAGCATAAGAGCAGCAGTGACCTCATGTTGGAGATGTTTTCTGAAATGATAGTGCAAAAGGTACCTTGTATATTGTAGCTAGCTGGACAGAGACACCTCTGGCCTCTTTTTGAGTTATATTTAAAGTTTTAGCAAGTTCTGCCTTAATTGCAATTATCAACATATGGCAAAAAAAGTAGCTTTACTTATATGATTATACCCTGGTACAGAGATCCTGTTTTGAATATAAGTGCTTTTCTCTTCAGTAATACACTAACATAGGCTTGAGATTTCAGAGTATTTCAGGCTTCTAGTATAAGCAGAATCACTAGGGCAGCTTATCTAGAAGATAAGACTCCTACAGATACAGAGTAGTGTTATTTGTACTAGTTACACATGCAAATTAATTAACAAGGTGTTACAGTGGTTGACATAAGGATGGCTGCTACAGATTTTAGTTGTTTATTGAGTTAATCTAAATGATTTCTTCAGTCATTTAAGAGCCAACAAATTATTTTCAAAGTTGGCTGTCATTCATCTGCAACTAATGCAATTGTAGATTAACTTCTAAAAATGCATCCATATTTAAATGAACCCCATTTGCGACAGAAAAGGGTAAGAGTTAGCAATACTTTTAATTAAACGTTGCTTCTGCCACTGAGTTTTTCAAAGCCCTGTCAGTGAAATAGCTGAACTGCTTCCTCAAATTAAGGAAACAAAACCACATGCCTGTGTACACAAGTTCTTCCTCAAAGGAAACTTTATTAAAAAAACAAACAAAACAAGAAACAACAAACACAAAAACAAACCACCAACAACAAAAAATCCCAACAAAACAAAAACCACAAGGAGAGTTCAATTTAAACTTTTTGCCAGTTCTTGTATTGATTCCTAAAAGGAAAGACCTAGCATCCATCTCTCCTCCCATTAGTTAATGTGAATATTCCACTTACAACAGCTCTGTCTGAGGATTTGGTTGCTGAGCTTCTGCCCATGCCTGGCTCTCATTTATCCAATTGAGTGTCTTTCTCCTACTTCCCCTCCTCCTTCAAAATGTCAGATTTCAGAAGGAGGCACTTAAAATAATTAAGGTGGGCCTTTGCTGAAGAAGAATGCTTTGTTTGCATGCCCTTGTGATGGCCTATGCCATTTTATTGTAGTCTGCATTTTATGTCAAGAAACTGGAAGAAAAATGGGTGAGAGAAGGATGAGAGAAACTAAAAAATGATTATTTTTTTTTAAACTGTTGACAATTGTATTTTGAGAGAGACTACATAGGTCCTTATATCCATGCATTTAGTTTAGTTAAATTTGGGGGTGAAAACAGCATCTTTACACTTGTTTGAAGAAGTGAAAGGAAAAGAATAAATAAAATGTATCATAAATCAAATATCTGTGGTGTGAAAGAAACATTAAGTGGAATGTAAATTACATTGACTATTACCAAGCTTAATTCTTATAATGTAGGCTCAAGAAAAAAAATGCAAATTCTTTCTAAGGTCATTTATAGTTTACTCTTTCATGAGAATGACCTGGAAGAAGGCTATATATTTAAAAAAATAAATAAAAGAAAAAGGGGGAAAAAAAGGAAACAAAACTCCATTAAAATGCTTATTGGAACTGAAAATTGTTCTTACAAAGAAATAAACCAGCTAAATATAGTGTGCAAGAATTTCAGTTGAAATGGTGAATGTAATACAGAATAGACAGTTGCGTTAAGTGTACTTTTCTTTTGTGGGAGAACAGTCATATGTAAATTGCAGTTTATTCCCAAAGCAGCTGACTAGAGTTTTTTCTTTGGATGTGCAGACATATAACTTCAGAAAAGTGGTCTGTCTTAAATATGTTAATTATTCTTCACAAAATATTTCCTTCAGAAAACTGAAGATAGGAGTGTTCGTTAGTATTCCCATCAATTACTTTTCTTCCACCTTGATGTGGTGAAGCTTAGCAATGAATGTCTTTATTTTTACACCAATTTCATTAATGCCAGTCAGTGCTAGGAAATTTTATTAGTTAAATTATAAGCCTGCTGTTGTCCTGAGGGTAATGAAGCAGAAAGCATTTTTGTTTGTTTCAGACAGAAATGGATTCTTGTTAAGAAAATAAAGTTTCCTATTATCTTGTATCTATAGTAGTGTAGGTGTAGTGCATACACCCCAGCAGTGAACTGTTGGAAGAACTTCTGGTGGCTTGCCAGTAATGAGAAGGCAGTTCAAGCTCAATACGTCGTTGCACTGGATATAACCTAGTGAGATTATCAACAAAGCTTTCAATTACAATTGAAACTTTTCTTTATAAAGACCTTTGTGTAGCACGAAGTGAATTAAAACAAAAAGGCCAGTAATTTATTTTTATGTAGACTACCAGATGGTAATTACTGTAGCTGATTTAGTAGCCTGGAATAGATTCAAACTAGTGACCCAGAGGTGTTTAATTTCTTGGCATTTTTTCCTCAGGTTTTCTTTTAATCCATGATTACATTTCAACACCTGTTTAGAGATGGTTCAGCTTTGGCCGTAAACGGATTGGCAATGTGTCATTAAACTGAAGAGGCTTTGCCAGCAGGGCATCTCCTTTGGCAAAGTTAGCTTTTAAGCAAGATTTGATTAGGTCAGCAAACATTTATGTGGGTTATTTTTGTCTTCACATATGACTTTATATAAAATCATCATGTGAGATTAAAATAAAATTTATTGCATTTAATAACATATGCCTTAAAAAGAGTTTGGCTTTTTTTTTTTTAAGGGATTTATTCAGGTCAGTAAGGTTAAATATCTCCTTAATTCCCAGCTTTACAGGGTTTTGACGTGTTCTGACTTACTGTACAGCACCGATGTTGATATAAGTTGTGGGGAGCGAGCAATTGCAGGATGTGTGGCACGAGTGATTACCCATTTGCTCTGTTTCTTGCTATTTTGCAGCTGTTGGGAGAACCAAAGTAGGGATGAAGCTCTTGACCCTGAGGTCAATTAGAAGCTTAGAAGCAGGTCAGAGGAGAGTGGACGGTAAAACAAGTATTCTGGGTGTATACAAGTGAGCAAAAATAATTTGTGTCTAACAGGGTACCATCTGAGGCTCTGGAGACAAAATGGGCTTTGCTGCATAGTAAAAGTTTTAAGTAAACGTAAGACATGGAAGAAATTTGCCTTTAATTGCCTGCTGTTCTGTGGCAGCCAATTTTGTTCAGCTCCTTCAAATCACTTACTGTATGCCTGCATATCCCAGCACACACGTTAGAGGAGTGTAGCTCCAAGAGTAGCTCATGTGTAGGAGGCGATACTGGCTCTCAATTAATGATACTGTTCTGTTGTGGTATGAGGTCTTATGGGGTGTGAATGGGTCCCGGGGAGGCCTTGCAGCATTGGCCTCAGTTCTCCCTTCTGTCTGCCTTTGTTTCACCACTGTGGATGTGGAATACCCAGCAGATACTGCAGTAGCACAGCCTGCTGCTGGTCAGTCACCTGGTGCCTCCGAGGCTTGGGAGCTATGCTTCAACTGCCCACAGGCTATACACAGCTGAAGAGCCTGGCCACACTTGGTATTATTCCAAGGTCAAAGCGTGATTATCTGTTTATAAAGGAGGAAGTAATGCAATTCCTATTTATTTATCAGTTTGCCCTTGAGTAAACATGTAAAAATGCCAAAGAGAATTATCAGTCATAATGTTTAACTTTTTTTTTAACATTATGTCTTACCATATTACTAGTTTTTAAACCCATCAAAAGAGTGTTTTTGCTGTGGTATAATGGCTGGCATTTTTGTTGAGTAGAAATAGCAAATTGAAGGTCAGATGTTGCAGTAATTTTAATTTGACTTCTTTTTCTCTCTTTTTTTTTTTTTGTACAAATGGTACAAAAACACTGTAGTCAAAAAGACAAAAAATTAGTTCAGGACCTTCATACAAAAATTTCTCTTTAAGTCTGTAGATTGATTTAATAAGAATTAATGCAAAGAAAATTATTTCAGTATACTGATCTTAAGTATGCTTGTAGGAAAGTTTCCAGTTAACTGTAAATTCTGAGGGGGATGCATTTTGTTTGTATCAGTCCCTCACCCAGGTCACTAAAATGTGAAGCTGATTATGTCACAAAATCTGGAATGAAAAGTCACATATGGCTAATATAACAAGTTGTTTCCAATTATTGCCTGATTTCTCCTAATCTCTAGTCTTTCTAAGGTAGACCAGAAAGCCAGGAAGATTAACTGGAGGGGAAAAAAAAAAAAACCACAAAGCAAACAAACATGCAAAACCTTACCACCCTCCCCAAAAGTCAAGGAGAGGCCGGGGTGACTGAGTCTTACTCAAAAGTGAAATTTTTAGTTACAGAATTAGTACAATTTGAATAAATACTGTATCCGTTGATTTAAAAATAGCAAACAAAATAAAAAAACACCCCCCCCAACCCCCAACCAATATCCCAGACCCCCAAACAAACAAAGAAAAAAAAAAAAAAACTTAAAAGTCCAGGATCAGGACTTTCTGTACTTCTGCATAACTCAACTTCAGCTTTGGCTTGGCAACCTCAAATTTATTGACACGAGACAATACTGATATAACGAGGAACTGAAATACAAGAATTTTTCAGTATTCATGGTTCTTATTTGTGGTTAAAATATTGAAATTATGTTAAATACGTGTTTGTTGATTTTTTTTTTTTTTTTTTTTTCTGCAACACTTTGAAATTTTTGGTTAAATATGAGGGTAATCACAGGAATATCCTATACGTGGCAGTTGAAATATAATTTAGAAATACTAATAGCAGGATTTTGCATTTCTAATACACTTCATTCTGTTCCTTTTTGGAAAGTGTATATTTAAAATCATATATAATAAATGAGTATATATTAGCCCTCTTCATTATTCTTTTTGCTTAACTACAAGCATGTTGCTGCTTTAATGGTGAAGAAAAGTAATATATTTGTGTTCATGTTCTTTTTTGAAAACCTCTCAAACTCCTGCAAATGAGAACAAAGTATTTCTGATTAGGTAAGCTGGAGCTTTTACTTAGAACAGTTCCAAGCTGTGTATTTGTGTGTCTTTCCTCTGTGCCTTTCTACTCCCTGAAGGACAAAAATGTTGTTTTCCTTATGTTTATTACCTATTGAAGGTGAAGTATACATCAGGTATGAAATTTTGATGTTGCACATATTTTCAGTTGTTTGGGGAAAGATCCTCTAAAAGAAAAATCATTACTGAATCTTGGGGAAGGAGCAGTAGATTGGAAGAGGCTGTGTCTATATTGCCAGTGTTTTCAGGGCCCTAAAATGTTTGTATTGAAGCAAAATGACTGCTTAAATTTATCGCTTTGGAAAAGTAAAAAATCTGAACATAAATCTGTTTTGATATACTCCTACTACCAAAACTGAATATGCTTGAAAATGCATAGTCCTGTTTAGGCTGATACTACCGAAAACTAATGAAGAGTAAATTGAAATGTGCTTATTTATGTTAAGGCAGGAGTCGTCTTCTATTTTAAACTCTCTTCCAGTGTTTTTTCATTTTGACTTATAAGGTCTAATACCCATATAGTTTGTGTATGTGGCTAAAATCTTTACTCAGGTATGTCTTTTAATTTCTCTTTGCAACCTGTAGAGCCTTTTCTTATGCTTTTGAAAATCAAATCCCTCCCACAAATCTTCAAAATCCATTTTGATTAAATTCTTTGGTTGTTTTTTTTCTTTGCTTTACCTCATATGTATACATTTTTGTGTGCGCTTTAAAATGTGCAGTCTCCCCTTTTTTTGTGATTATGGTATCAGCCATAATAAACTGTGATTAATAAGATAAAAGAGTAATGTTGCCTTTGTTACCTGCATATTACTCCATTTGCAGTGATAATCCATTTTATATCTATAAAGCAACAATACTACTAAATTTCATTTACGTGCTTCTGACTAGTTTTCTTTGTTGTTCAGCTATTGTGTCTCATTTTCATCTGAGCCACATTTCCAATTGTTCTGTGATTGACGTGCTGGAGAGATTGACAGTTACCCCCTAGTGTCTGCTGTCTGGAGATCCCACAAGCAATAATGGATTTTACACCAGAATTTAGCATCAAATATTGGCTTTCAGTGTCAAATGGGTTAAATTTAAATGCTGGTTAATTGTAGCCATTTTGAAATCATAGCCTTAAACAAAAGCATTTTTTGGATATCAGTATGTCTGAGTCCTGTGTATGCTACACAACCCAAATGTCTCAAACTTACTGCAGAAGTTAAGCATTACACTTATGGCTGTTTCTGTTTCTTAATGAAGCAAATAGTCCAGATCTGGAGAGTACAAGGACAGTTTCTGTATGTGATAGGGAATTCATATTTTGGGTAAACTGAAAAGAGAACCAGTGTTGATCCTAATTTTGTAATTCAATGTTCTAACACAGAAACTGAATGTTTCCTCAAAGTCTTTGTATCTGCTGTTAATGGTACTTCTCCTCTACCTACACATGTTTTTTTAGCCCCAATTCTACTAAAATCACCAAATGCCACCTTCCCCGCCCCCAAAACCAAAACTTTAAGCATGTGAGATGCTCTCATCTGTTACATTCCAGCAGCAAAAAGTTATGTAAACTCTTTAAAATTTCTTCTGTGCGCAGTGTTCTACATAAACCTGGCAGAGGAACATAACTTCCCATTTTCCATACCCAAATGTAGAGACAAATAAGGAGTAAGAAGAGGTATTTTGGAAGGAGATGAAACCTTACTGAACTTTTGCGGGAATTTTTCAGAGTTGTTCTTCAGGCATGCTGACTTGTATCAGTGAGATGTCTCCAAAACATTAAGAAGTTATGCTCAGAGCTGGATCATCATTCTGTCCTATGTTTTCCCACCTCCCTCAAGTATCTTTGAAGGGGTGGATGCCAGTATAACGCAAATAACAACTGTTGTGTCGTAGTATCTTTGCAGGAAGCAATGTTTTTGGATGACTTCTACCATTAGAGGCAGCAACAATGACTGCTTAACTCAGTTTTTATTTTCAAAATTTATCAAGATGTCATATTTCATTTTTAATGAGACCAGATTTTGTTCAACTTTTATGGGATTATAATTGAAATTATAAAAATATTTACTGATGTTTTACAGTACATTGTACATTAAAATTTAAATTACACTTTATATGTAAAAAGTGGGACTGTTAATGTAATAACAAGAATAAAAATGTTTTTGACTGTAAAGAACTAAAATTAGGTTTATGTAATACTATAATTAATATCAATTTAGTACAGTAGATGTTCTTCATGCTTGGAAATGAAAAATAATAATTTGTCTATTTCAGCATTTCTATTATAGATTTATTGTTTTTGAATGAGTATAGAAATCTCTTAAACTGGTAAGTGAGAGTAAGAAAACTCTCCATACCTCTTACTTCAGCAGTCTGGTTGTTCATATTGGAAAGCTTTCAATGCAAATCTATAATTACTAATTCATCAGATTTTGGAAATGTGTACCTTATTGTGAGAATTGTGGCAGGACTTCTAGTTTTATGTGTAAATTTGACAAATAGATTTCAGATTAGAATCTAGTCTAATCCTTGGAGAAAAAACTTAATATATATTTTCAAAGCTTTAATAGCAATGTAGAAGTTGATTTAAAAAAAGGGGGAGGGGGCAGGCAGCAAGTTGGATTTTGGAACTTGAAGTTAGTGTTGTAATGAGTTTACACTAAGACAACTACTGCCTAGCAATTGCCTTTGTTTTTCCCTGCACACACTAATCTAATTAAAAACTTTTCTTTCTTCCTTGAACTTCTAGATTGCTGATACGAGCAAAGTGGGTATATGGCCTCTTACAAAGCTGTAGGTAGCGATCAGAAATGTTTTTCTAACCATTTTGCTTTTCAGGTTGTCAATGATCATCACAGTCTGTAATATCAATGCTATTACATTTGAACCTTTATTACACAAAAATTCTACATTCTAAACAAATACTTTTTGTGCTGAAAATTGCTGTAACTCAAGGAAACAAGTGTATCTTAATTTTTTTTGCAAGGTTAATTGAGAACTTAAAATAGAGCCATTGCAATAACTTGTTTGTATAAGGATGCTAATGCCATTGCAACATTTTCTTAAAGGATGCCAGACAATTATATGTAGAATATAAAGAAACAAAAATGAAGGCGAAAGAAGATGCCCTGGCTAAGGCTGAACTTGAAACACTTCAGAGTGAGTTTTTACCGCTGTCTTAATAAACAAAGATGTAATATGATATACGTACTGCACAGGATGTATATGAACAAACATTTTCATAATTTTATAAAATACATGCTTTATATATTTCTGTACTGCTGCTAAATTTAAATAAGCTTTTAATTTTGTGACTAATTTTGCAGGAGGCTGCTGGTTTGTTCCTACATAAGCATAAAACACAGGTGATAGTTATATCATAGCAACAAAAGCATACTTTGCTAGAAATGTTGCTTTACAGGAGGGGTAAATCTCAAATGTATAGATCTTGAAGCATACATTTTTGAAGTGACCTCTTGCATTTTGAGCATTCTTGTATTCTCTTCATAAATATTTTTTAAAAATAATGTTTAATAATTCTTCTGTACATATTGAGTTGATTTTTGTGTTAGAAATTGAACATAATTTGAATTTCCAAAAGCATGGATGCAGACTTCGGAGATGGATTCATGCTATTGTTGAAATAAATGCCTTAAAGTCTTTTCCTTTTCTGGTCTTTTATGAGAGGGTAACTAGCATTTCCCTTAATAAAGTATTCAGAATAATTATAGGTGACTTTTCTTCTTTCAGTTGTTTACTTTTGACAATGATTAAACCTACCCTCTTCTGAAGACAATTTTAAAAGTTTTTTTTTTGTCTGTGTTTGGACGTGTGCTTGCTTTATTTACTGTACTTAAGTGCATGCTTTTAAGTTCCTTTATTCTGACAAGTGCATTGAATGCCCTATAATAATTTACTAGCTTTGAGTATGCATAAGCCTTTAGGCATTTAAAATACAGCTGCTTTATTTATATTTATAAATAGCTTAATTTTTTAAAATCAGCAAAGAGATCCAGTTTCAGTGATAATTCCCAACTTATCTGTAAGTGAATCTATTTTGAGAAAATGGATAACATTCAGCACCTCAGTGAGCGTTGTGGACCCAAGCCAAATCTAGCGAAAATAGTGCATTTAATGCTTGTTAGGGAGGCTTGCCGTTATATTTGAGATACCTGCCACAAAATGGGCCCTGGAAAAGGGTCTTGACTCAGGTTATTAAGAACTTGTTAAATTGTCAGATAGTAACATACTGCCATTGTTCAAAATTGCTGGCATACACTCTTCATTGAAATCTGTGAACTACTGTTTTAAAAGGACTAGTTTTTGAAAACAGAAGTGCAAGTGAAAGTATAAAGTCATTAAAATTGTAGTGTGCCTGTTCCTGTGTTTCACTGAAAGACCACATGTGAACTTTCCGGTATTTCTCCTCCGCCAGGTGTCACGTGAGAGTCACTTTTTTGTGTTACCTCCAGTAGCAGTGCCCACATGTGAGAGGTGCAGGTGTGGCACACGTCCCCCTCCAGGTCACCCCTGACCTCTCAGAGAAGCACCACCCTGTCCCCTGTCATGTTACTGGGTGCGACATGGCGTGGGACCCCCGTGTCTGCCAGCTGACATGAGGGCACTCGCGTGAGCAGCGGCCAGTCTTTACCAGACTCGCTGGCTGGCATCCTGCCCTCCCTTGGTAGGCTTGCTGGCAGGGAGCAAGAGGGATGATTGAGAGTCACCACCTGTAATTAGCAGAGTTTGAAATTTGGCATGGAAGTAATTTGGTCAGCCATACCAGTGCTATTGCTGGGCAGCACTTGAGCTGTCAGTTACTTATTTTTAAAAGCAGATAGACTCCCAGGAGAAGAACAAGAGATACATCTATGTTACTGTAGGCAAAAAAAAATTACGTAATTTTTTCCTGAAGCTTGCATGCAAAGTGTCTGTTAAATTTGCTTATTTTGTTATATTGTTCTGTGTTGTCACTTCACAATTAGCATAGAAAGGTTGTAAATCACCAAATGTGCATTTTGTTTGTCCCCATTCTTCTTAATTTTAGAGACCATCCGTGGAATGCGAGTTCATAATAACAGTTCCATCTATCTAACTGAGTAAATGTATCTCCTGCGGATTAGCAATAGCTGTTTTACAGTGCTTGTTTTTTCATGACCTAATTGGTAGTTTATCCCCATGTCTGTCTGCTTTCCTGCTGAAATTGTGCTGTATTCTGTAGGCGGCTTGAAGTAAAACCAGAGAAAGGTACTGGAGGCGGAAAATATAATTTGCAAAGTGGGAAAGAGAGGACAGTATTGAGATATCATTGAAATGCTGTATTTGTTAAGGAGTGTGAAAAAGTAATTTCTTGGTAGGTCAATATTATGCACAATTTTGATTTATTTTTCTGGCACTTTTGCAGTGTTTCTTATCACTTCTCAGTCCATTCAAAACTGTTACTACTACCTTAGTAAAATATAGCAACTTTACAACTTTAACCTTACAAAACTATAGCAACTTACAATACAGACCTTATGTTTCTAGGAAATGCGGTTTTGTATGGAATCGCAGATAACTGGGTGTTTTATGAAAAAAAAAAAAAATCACGATTTGCCTTATATTTTTTGATGCCCTTTTCACATGTAGATATCAGAACACAAAATTTATCTTAAAATTAAAGGGCTTTAATTAATAAACTTTCTTCTAACTTCTCTCTGTCCTGTAGTGTCACACATGCATATAATCCCTGCATCAGGAAATGATTCTGTAACAACAGAGAGTCCTGTTCTTCATAGTCATGGGATGTAAAAGAGAGTATGTATTAACTGAACTGAGAAGACTTAGGCATATATTGTCAGGACAGATGAGTCTGCCAGTTTTTAAACTTAAATTGCAAACTTTGAGTAGTTATCAAGACAAATTCTAGCAGCTCTGCTGGTCATCTTCTGGCATGGAGTACTTCTTTCAACCACGTCCATTTGGGGGGAAAACGCATCTGGTTTTCTTTCTTTATACTTAGCCTTGGTAGTTCTCTTACTTTCTGTTCTTCTTATGTTTGTTTTCCCTGACCTTCAATATGAAGACTTAAATTTATTTTTAAAATATGTCTTTTTAAAGAAATAGCACCTGCTAGATATTTCAGGTGAACTCTTCACTGGCATCCCAGTTACCAAACATATTTGCATTGTAAATCTAGAATTCTTGCCCTGATGTACAAGGCATCTGGAACAATCCATGGCAAGAAACTGTTTTGTTTCTTGTTATAAATGATGTTGAATAGTACTTATTTGGGGGGGCGGGTCCTCATCCCCCATCATTCAAGCTTTAACTGAAACACGAAGTTACTAGCCCTATGGCTGCATGACTAGCCTTCTTTCTGTATTGGGGCTTTATGATGATATTTATAGTGGTATTTATATCTCTCTAGAGGGCTTTATAATAAGACATGCCTTTCTTACCTGAGTACCTGCCATGAAAAATCCAGAGTGGTAGTGAAACCTTCAATACATTTGATAAGATTGGTTAGGCTTAGTGGTTCTCCCTTTCCAGACAGCTTGGAATATAGCATGTTGCTTGGGTAGCTTTTTATATTTTATCATGAAACTTAGGGATAGAAGACATCATTAGACCATTTAGTATAATGGGCTTATTTCAGACCCTTACAGGCAAAAATCAGTGAAAAATACTGATTCTCATGACTTGTCTTGTATGGCTTGTACCAGTGATGCACTTTACCTTTTAGCATCTTGTTATGCAAGTTACAGTATTGATCAGAAAACCTTGAGATACCTTCTGTTCTTCATGGTTTTCTTTATATAAAGCATTTCTTCAGCCCTTAATTTCTATGGATTTTCTGTACTCTATTTAGTTTTCCAATGTAGCTGTAAGTATTGAACCCTGGGTTTGTATATAGTGTTCTAGCGTTTGTCATCTTCTGATTATAAAAATCATGTTTCTTCTATTACTGTTCTGTTTACAGAATCACAAGTTCCCTTAGTTCCCATTGCTCTGATAGCTCATTTCAGATTGCTTGTCCACCATAACTGCAAGCTCTTACATGAAAGGTTCCTTGCGCACAGTCACTCCTAAGTGCAGATACGGCCTAAGGTCCTTAACCATGTAATGCTCAAAAATACTTTTGATTTGATTGGTTCCAGACTACCAGCCAGTCCATATTCCTACTTCTTCCTGTACTTCTCTTTTCACTACAAACCATTTTGACCAAATTTATTTAATCTAGCACTATACTGAAGGTAACTTTACGCTTACTTCCAAATAATTGACAAATACCTTGGATAATTGTGTTTAGTATTAATCCCTGCCAAAATGCAGTGTTCACATTCCTGCTCAGTAATGATTTGCTGACAGGCAGGTTCAGAGAAAATTAATTCATATAATGCATGCTTTTTTGGTCGGTGTGGGTGTGAATGTTCTGATCACTTAATTGTTACCTCTGAAGCCTAATTATGGCAAACTAAGTATCATCTGTTTCACTGATTGTTTTGGCAGGCCTGCTGAAAGGATTTTGAACCTGCAAGCTCGTGTGCTTTTTCCAATTGTTTCAACTAGGCTATATGATGCCTCTCCCTACGAAACTTGCTTCAGATTTTAAGGAAAATATTCCACTAACATACAGTGTTATGAGGCTCATCTGAAAGAGGCATGCGTGTTTCATTACATGTTTGTTGGAAGGCAAATTAGCTCTCAAATATTGGAGGTTTATTTCTAACCCTTTCGTGTTATGGAGATGAGAAATTTGGGGGCAATAGGAAGTTTTGGGAAGGTTAGATACTCAGAGAAACAGATGAAAGACATCAAACTCTACAGCTTGTGAGAAGTTTTTTTGTAGTTGAGAATATATTCTTCACTGAGCATGTTTTTTAGTCAGTTTGCTCAAAAATAAACTAGCCTCTAGGTCTCAGTACAGCAGATGTACTTATCTGTCTCTGACTTGCGATGCATTCGTATAAACCTATTGATTTTATTATGAGTACAGAAATGTATATGTTTTAAACATATGAATGTTTGCCCCATATTTGCATTAACATTGAATATAGTTTGCTCCATTTTTTCAATAGACTGTCAAAACCTAAGTACAATTTTTCCCAGACTTTTAGGTTTAATGTATTCTATCTGGTGGTGGTGTACATGCAAGTGAATTTTTCTCTGTCATGTTTTAAACAAATTTTAATGCTGTAAATGCTTTTATTGTCTTTCATAGTTATGTAGGTAAGTGAACAATGTTGAAAGAAAGGGAGATCTCAGTGCAGTATCTTACTGACTTGGCAAAAAGGTGATTGCTGTCTACCTCTGCATGTGGTCATATTTCTTGCTTATCAACGCATGAGATACCAGTCAGTCTGTCCCTTTTCTTTGTGTGATTTTTTTCAAGGCATCACTGTCTCTTTTGACCATGTTTTCTGTGAAGTCTCTGAATTCTTGTTTATGCTTAAAGCTTAGAAGCCTTGCAGAGAGAAGGAGCTCCAGCTTGATGTGTCATATTTTCTTTGCAGTACTTGTTTTTGTTTTCTTTTGCTTCTTTAAATATGAAGCAGTCATTTTTTTCTGTGAAAAATTCTCTGAATTCTTTACGTTTACATCAACTGCTAGGTAAAAGCACTATGTACTTTTCAGAAAACTTTAAAATATGGACCTCTGATATTTATTATGGAAAAAGCACCACTGTTTTATTACATGGCACTCGATCCAAAACGCTAGCTGATCCCTTATCTTCTCAAAATGACAGCTGATATATCTTAAAGCAAATAACCACTAGCCAGATACTATTAATTCTGCCACTGATAAACTTAATTTATTAACAAGGTGGAAGGACTAACAAGGAAGGTCAAAGTATCTGATTAGGTGCAAGTAATTCATCAAACTTCAAAACCCAGATCATGGCACCATGAACTAGTAAAACGTATAGCCAGTACTGGAATAGTGTTGGAGGCCTTTAGAAACAAAGTACTGTACTTTAAGAGAGTTAGCTAATTGTTATCTGTTAAAGTCTAGGGATCCCAGTGATAGGTATGTTTATATGCTGTTCAAACATAGGGGACAAATTATATCTCATTTTTAACTCTTAATTTGTTAAATACACAATCAAATTTAGTCTTCTGGTAAAGAACTTGATAGTTCTGAAGGTGGAAAATACTCATCTCATAGAAAATTAGTATCCATGCAATATGAATTCAGCAAATGATAAAATTTCTTCTGCTACAGAAGGACTAGAACTCTGTAGAAGTCTTAAGTCATGTAAAATACTGATCATTTTACATTGGAGTGGTAGATACCAGTTTCCATAGTGCTTATGGTCTTGGATTATCCATTTACTTTCTGCTGTTGTGTTTTTGTTTTTAATCTATTTAATAAACTAGAAAAGTTACTACACTGTAACTTGGCAATTACAATATGTAATGTTCCCAGAAAATAGTAGTGAGAGTAAGTTACTCATTTATCCTCTTGAGCTTGAAGTTAGGCGCTGGTTTCACCAGGACTGTTTCCACTGCATTTAGCTGTATGAGCATCAGTAACTCTGGTCATAGTTAAGGTCCACTGGATATTGGTGCCCGCATAGGGCATAGTGGTCTGATTGGGTCTCCAGTGGACACTGAGTAGGCTGTCACAAAACTGGGAGGAGCCTCTGAAGTATTTTTCTGTGTGTTTTTCCTGCATTTCAGTTAGGTTTATACAGAACAATATTAGAACAATATTTGAGACTGGAGGAGAAAAATGCATTTTAAAAGCCTGTTCTGTTATAGTGGATGGCCAGATAGTCTAAAGCCAGCACCATTAGAAGATGACACTAAGTATTAAGGGAACACTTGGGTTTCAAAACTGAGTCACAGCTGCAGTTGTCGCTACTGTCAGCACCATCGAACACATCCTTGCTTTAGGTTGTGGTGGTGGTGGCAGCACTGGCTTCCTGGCTGTCTGTCAAGCCTTAGCAGATGTAGGATTCAGCTGTCTAGACATCATCTACTATTTGGAAAACCTGATCCTTATTCTCTTCAGGGGAAAGCACCATGTCAGGTCGGAACTGTCTTTTGGGCTGCCAGTCGAATTGCTGATAATTAAAAGATAACATGAAAGAGAGAGGTTTTCTTCCTAGGTATCTGCTGTGGACTTCTGTTGTTTGGGTGAAATAATTTCAGTGATCTGTTTTGCTTTCTCCTTCACCTGAAAGAACAACAGTGCTTGGCTGACTTAAGGCTTTGTAGTGTACATCATTACTTCTGAACATAACTTCTGAACTTCCCCTATCTAAAATGCTTTATGATGTTACCATTAAACCACTGTTATGTGCTTTCCTATTCTAAAAAGTAGTTTGCAAAAATTCTGGGGTGAAACTGGGTTCTCAATAGGTTATTGGGAGCCCTATGTCAAGGGTGCTGTGACTTCAACTCTTTTTTTTTTTTTTTTTTTTCTTCAATATGACAGCCATTCTGGTATGTAAGGGATATGCTGAACTCCTTCATCTTTTTCTATATGCACAGGAGACAGTAGAGAGAAGGGGTTTTTTTAATCCTGGTTGAGTGCTTGTTTGAGGTTGTACAGCCATCTTCTCTAGGTGGGATCTCTCATTCCTTTGATAGTCAGCAAACAGCCAGGTATGTTATCTATGTTAGGTCTTCCTCTCACTTAACTGCCTGAAGAAAGCCTAGATACCTCATTTTGATATGGTACCTCATTTGATACCACATTTTAAAGTGGGGTGCAGTGTCTTCTGAAAATACTCTTACAGAATTGCTCCTAAAACTACAGGAAGAGCCTAGATGACCTATTTGCAGGCTAGGCTTTTCATTTTTAAATGTTAGATGCATTCAGGCTTTAATTATTTCCATATTTGTAGAAGGAAAATTAGTAAACAGTAGCTGATGGGGTGCAAGATACAGGGAAATCCAGCTGTCTTGGTATGTCTCTACTGTTAAGTAATTTCAAGTGAACACACTCACTGTGCTTGATTATTTTGCAGGATTGAAATACAGTAGTGGAAATTGTCATTTAAGGTAACTTCTAGAATATTTTTGCCAGTGTATGTGTTTGCAGTAAATAGCTGGTGAAGCCATTGTTACTTGTCCTTGCAGATCTTAACTCTGACTCCAGAAGCTATTATGTATGCCAACTTTGGACAAAAATGAGATAATGGTTAATATGTGTGATTTGATTATAAAAATTAATTTTTGAAATGGACAAAAAGAATTTTGCACCACTATTGTCTTTAATAACATCTGAACAATGAGAGAAATGCTGATTAACGCTTTTGGGCTTTCTTTTAGTTTTGTTTTTTGGGAGTATATGTAATTTCAATACATTTACTATGCATACCTATAGAAGGTTGCTAAAAAAATTCCAAATACAAGCTTTTACTTAATATTTCATTTACTGAGAGTAATTTGGCAGTTACAAGCAAAGTCAGAGATTTTTCACAAAAGCAGGTCTCTGCACAATGTACATTTAAAAGTTTAAAAGATTATTAGTCATTCTGTTAACTTTCAGGATCTCTATGAATTTCTTGTTCTTCTTGGACTTGTGAAAGGTGCCACAAAACTGTTCATTCTCTATTTATTGTTTTCTTAAATATTCAGTTCCTAGGAGTTTGTCAAGTCTGTGGAGTCTTTTCACTGTGCTGTTTCTGCACATACTGTTAGGAAAAGGAATTCTGCATCAGAGTGTGTAGGGAACAGTCCTTCTGTCCTCTTTAGGAATTTTTTTTAAGAAGGTTTTCATGAAAAACAGACATTTCTCCTCCAATGCTCAGAAAAGTATCGGGGCATGGTTGCAAAGGCAGATAAGCTGAACTAATGGCCCACTGCTGCTGAGAAGTGTGGTTCTCTTTTTCCTTGCCCACCACCCTTAAACATCTTGGATTTTTTCTTTTCATTTGAGCGCAAAGGAGTAATTTTCTACTAGATTAGTGAATTGAATTAGCTTGCTAAGTGAGTAGATGACTGTTGAAGCACAAATAGAAGAGAGAGGCCCACATAAGCACACAGTGGAGAGTAGAAAAGTGGAGGCAGAGTATTACTTTCCTCTTTTGGCTGCAGCCAGCCATTGATCAGCTCTTTCGGTTTAGTAGCATCCTTAGGAGCATCCAGTTATTGAGAGTACTGCATATTTTTAAAACAATGAGGAAAAACCAAGAGAGTCCCACTTGGCATACCTGAGGTTTCTGGATGCTTTCCAAGTGTTCAAGTTTCTTTTTCTGATCCTCATCCTCTTGTCTTTCCTAAAGTTCTAGCAATTTTCAATTAATCTTAAATCTTTTGAGATCATCTTATATAGCAGATATGTTTTCAGTTGCTGGGGTTTAGGTGGTGATGGTTGTTGTTGTTGTCCCTCCCTCCTGTCCCCTAAGTTTGCTGCTCCCATTTAATACCATTTGAAGGCCAGAGAGCACAGAAAACAGTGATCAGTTTGAGAAATTAGGGCCAACATTTAAATCTTCCTGAATGTATAAGTGCTATAACAGAGCTATTTGTAGTTACAGAAATCTGAGGACAGACAAACTATCTATTGACTCAGAAGCTTTTACTCAGCACAGCTGACCATAAAGTAATACAAAACTGTGTAAAACTCACCTTTCTGCCTTTGCCAGTTTCTTTGAAGCCAGCTGGACTTTTGAAATTTTTTAACAGCTCCTTATGCTTTTGCCTGTACTAATCTTAATTGCCAGGTGGTGTAGCAGTGACCAGAGCTAACTGTGATTTTGAGGGACTCCTCATTTGGCCCTTTAAGGCAAAGTTCAGAGGTGTTAAGTGGGTGCATTGCTGTTTATTTTCATAAAAATAAAATTATTATGCAAAACTCTGAATTCTCTTTTTAACAAAGAAATTAAAACCCCTTCCTCAGTAGAAATTTTAATCTGGCATTAAGAGTTGAGGGGCTAAGCCTGCTTCTGAATTATACTTCTCTGCAGTATTAGTAGCATTACTACTTCTTCTTTTTTGCTTTTGTATAGAGGAGAAGAAGCTTAAAGTCAAGAAACCAAAATCAGAATTCCCTGTATACACTGTTCTGGAGTCAAGTGCGTATATACCATTGTATGATCATGGAGCTTCAATTGAAGAGGTTGAGGAACAGATGGATGATTGGTTGGGAGGCAGGAACAGAACACAAAAAAAGAAGGTAAGTTCAAAATCTTTCATGTTGTTATATATTTTAAATGTTGATTCATTTGCCTGCCTCTTAAGAAAATGGAATATTGCATGTATACCACCACAATATTCATATAGCATTGAAGTGTAGAGAAGTATTAATAGTCAGGCAGAGACATAATGGAAAAGGTTATATCAATGTTCAATGTAATTTGTGTAATGATACTGGAAATGTTGTTCTAATAGGATGTGGTTGATTAAAATATATGAAAGCTCTCTATGGTTTCTAATATAAATACTATCCTTGTTCACTAAAAATTAATAGAACATAATGCTGTCAAGTTTTACGAGGCTTGGTTCTTTCTCTTAATTGCAGTTAATAACATTTTGCTTGCAAGAATAGATTCTTCTTTATTTTAAAAAAAAAAAGCAAAGGCAAAAGAAAGAAGAAACCTTTGTTTCTTAACATCCACGTGTAGTATCTTTTGATTATGGAACTGCTTATGCACCTTGTGCATTTCGTCTGACTTAAGGAAAAGTCCTAAGAATTCAACTTAGGCCTATTGTTAAGGCTCTTTCTACTTAGAGATAAGAGTTGTTAGTGGCAGTTAGTGTAATTATCTTCTGGTAAATTTTATTAAAACGTACTGGCTTGACAATGTATAGTTTTCATCTTAGAGATGAGATACACAGGTGACACAAGAAACGTTATAAATCGGTCTCCTGACTTGAAAATCTGCCTTGCTTGGAAGACTGAGATGAGAAGAATGTTGTGTTTGGAGTGGAGTTAGGGCAACACATTGACTTCAGTGTCAAAATAGTGGAAGAAATTCTTGCTGTCATTTGTTTGATTGCTCTGTACTGCAGATTTGCTTACGCCTTAGTTGTTTTCGAGCCTGTGAAAAATAGTCCCTTCCATTCTTAGCCAGACCTAAAATTTTTATGAAAACAATTTGAATTTTGCATAACCTGTTAATCATCTACCGCTATTTGATTCCTAAGCTTCACAACTTCCCAGTTGTCAGTTGTCTCTTGCCGTTACTTTTATCTTTCTGTATTATTTAGTACATCTGCATTATATTTACTTTTATTTTTCGGTAACAAATTCATTCTGCAAATGTGCTTAGCTTTTGACTTCTGTGTAAGGGATGGACACTCTGAATCCATAAACACTGGAGCATATTTTCACGCGCTTGGAGGAAGTAAGAACTCAGGTCCTTAATTCTATAGATGAGTTGCCTGGGAGTTAAAAGTACAGTCATTGCTTTGTTTACCTTAACTCAAGAAGTGCCTGTGGATGCATTCCTGTTAGTTGCATCTCTGTGAACCAGCTTTGTCTACCAGGCTGTGTGGGCAAATGATTAAAGGAGAAAAGATGTATGTTTGTTTACAGTAGATTGGGTTGGTTGTGTGCTTGGCTATCTGGATCCCTAAATTCACTTTCGCCTCTGATGGAAATTAAGTCTGTCTTTGGATTTCCATGAAAATGAAGGAATTGAATAAAAATGGGCCTATTCCATCTATAATTTTGCACCTCCTGCATAGAGTATATAGAAGTTGTGTCTGCAGAGACACTGCTAAGAGAACAAGTTGTAGGTGCATCCTTTCAGAAACAGGAGTCACAGAAACTAAAACATATCAAAGAACGGTTATTAAAAGATAAGTAACTTGTTTTTCTACACTTACACCTGGAGGGTCAGTATTGCATCTCATCCCTTTGATTCATGAGTTTATTTTTTGAATTATATTCTGTTACAAATGGGGTTAACATTTTAGGGACAAGCAGGCAATTTGCAGGGATACTGTCTGGATAAAGTGTTTGACCTGAACAAACTGTGATGAGGTGTGCTTCCTTTCCTTGACAGCTAATATGTTACCACAGTGCAACATTGACATTTAATACAGTAGTGGAGAGAAACAGATTCATAAACTGTACAAAGAAACGGAGAATATATGTTACTGGCTGTAGTAGCTTGTAGGAGCTATTTGTACGTCAATATGAGAAAGTCTGTGTCATAGATTTGTAATAAGATCACTGGGAAAATGTTTGTACCACAAGTGAATTGTTCTTAACTGTCATTCAATACATTTTCTATTTTAGAAAGATGTATTTTCACATCATAGATGTGAACTGGGACAGCATTCCTCTTCTACCTCCCTCTTCTGCTTCTTGCATGGACATGCAATAAAGCGGTGTGTAACATTCACCTCTCAGTTCCGCTTGTCTTAGGCAAAAGTTACTCTTTCGTAAATCATTTTGCCATCAGGCTTTTTCTTGGGATTGTCATGCTTCACTCATGAGAAAGCTTGTTAGCTTTTTTTTTTCTTTTCTTTCATGATAGCTCAGGGATGTGGACCGTGTACAGCCAACCAGGCTTGAGAGCAGTTATCTGTGTGGAAAGATCAAAGTAGCTTGATAAAGTAGTATGTTACTATGTCGTCCATCCAGAAATAAGGAAGTGGAGTTGCTGTCCCTGATGTTGGTATCCTGAGTGTAGATGTTTACAATTCATTTCATATTGTTCATGAACTGCTTTGCACTGTTGACATTTGTACTTTAGGAGGTCCCACTAATCCGTGGTCTAGTGTTTTGGAAGTGCTAGAGTGTCCAGTTTGATAAAAATATAGATTATATTGTTAGGTTGAAGTCAGTCCCTGTGATTGGGGTTTTTTTTTCTACTACATGATGATATTTGAATACTCTGGTCCCTTTCATTTTGGTAGGAGGTTTTGTTTTGGTTTTTTTGAACGCTGGTGTAATGGCTCATGGGCTACAGTCCTTATTAGTCTGTTTACTAACGTTTCTTCCAGCTGGGAAGAGTACATTTGCGCTCTTTGAAAGAGTGGATTTGGAAGTCTAAGGTTATGAATTTAGATGCATCAAAGCTGTATAAAAGAAAAATTCAGATTTTTATTGTTCCATCTGCAACAGGAATCTGGATATTTTTTCTTACAGATATTAATCTAGGAAGTAACGTTATCATAGACTAAATAGCTATGTAAAGTAGATTTGCCAACATGGAGAAGACAATGGCTTTCAGAAGTATCTGACTCGCCATTGTTTCATTAAGGTTACATACTCTACATTTTATTTGTAGAGCAAGTGTGTGGCTTTGGCACAGCGGAAAAATAAAACGACAATTTTCTTCATAAAATAAATATTACTAATTATTGATGATAACTGGAATTCTGTATTTTGTAAAGAAAAAAGGATATTTGTGTTTCTGTCAAGGGTTTGATGTGTTTAAATTTGGTGGTTTCAGAGGCTAGTGTCCTGGGTTTCAAAAAACAAACAAACAAACAAAAAAAAACCAAAAAAACTTTTGTTTGCTAGCCTAGAAAGATGTAAGTTTTTGCTGATCTTTTCAATATGTCTGGTAAGTCAGGAGGCGTAAGAATAAAGTGCAACTTGGAAGAAGTTAAGCTGTTGGATATTGTAAAATAATAGAAGAAGAAGATAAATGTTGATGTAAAGAAATTGGTCAAGAAGAATTGGGCAGAGAGGCTGGAATTAAGATTAATCATGATCTGGGAATAGCTTTGAAATAGAATCATAGAGTAGTTTGGGTTGGAAGGAACCTTTAAAGGTCATCTAGTCCAATACCCCTGCCATGAGCAGGGACATCTTCAACTAGATCAGATTGCTCAGAGGTCCAACCTGACCTTGAATGTTTCCAGGGATGGGGCATCTACCACCTCTCTAGGCAACCTGTTCCAGTGTTTCACCACCCTCGTGAAAAATTTCTTCCTTATATCTAGTCTAAATCTACCCTCTTGTAGTTTAAAACCATTACCCCTTGTCCTGTTGCAACAGGCTCTGCTACAAAGTTTGTCCCATCTTTCTTATAAGCCCCCTTTAGGTACTGGAAGCCTGCTTTAAGGTCTCCCTAGAGCCGCCTTTTCTCCAGGCTGAACAGCCCCAACTCTCTCAGCCTTTCCTCACAGGAGAGGTGTTCCATCCCTCTGATCACTTTTGTGGCCCTCCTCTGGACGCACCCCAACAGGTCCATGTCTTCCCTGTGCTGAGGGTTCCAGAGCTGGACACAGTGCTCAGGTGGGGTCTCACCAGAGCAGAATAGAGAATCACCTCCCTTGACCTCCTGGCCCTGCTTCTTTGATGCAGCCCAGGGTATGGTTGGCCTTCAAATAAAATTAATAATTTGCTTCGGTGTTTATTGAAGATGATCTTCAAAGTAAAGGTTAATGAAAATTGCTTGGAAGTGAGACCTACCATTTCTAATGGGGAGGTAAAGTTTTAATCTCAAATTCAGAAGACTTTGTAGGCTAGTCCTCACCCCAGAATTCATTTAAAGTATCATCCTTACTGAAGAGCAGACATTGTTCTTTTTAAGAAGGAAAAAAAAATATGCAACTGTCACCCTATTAAGTGATCTAACTGTCAGTTCAAAATGAAATAGCAGCAATGTAGAGGTACATGGAAAATAATATAAAATGCAATTTGGAGTACCAGTGTGTGTTTTGGATTGGTCTACTAATTTTAATTGATAGTTGCTTAGAAACATTTGGGTTTTTCATGTCTGGTGTCTGAATATGATATAGAACATGTTAATGTACTGTTGATTACTGTTTCCGTAGGGTTTAAGTATTGAAGTAGATAAGGAACAGGCTATAGAGAAAACCATTTCCTTCTTAGGCAAGGTAAAATGATCTACCAAGGAATGTAGAAAAAGGAGTGTTTTCTGATTTTTCATGAGGTTACATAGCTGGCTGAAAATGTGCTTATAGTGTAGTTATTCTTCTGTCTTAGTTTGAGAACACACTAAGTTTATGTCCCTAAGGGGCTTGTCTTGCTATGTTGTTACTCTTTACTTAAAACTGAATATTAAAAGAAAGTGAGCTATTTGGAGATATTCAGATAATATTCAGTATTACAGAACTGAGAGGTAATCTTTCTGCATTTCTCTGCAGCAGTGATCCATCCACCTTTAGGACTTTTTGTATAGTTTTGATCATTGGACTTTTCAGAAAGAAAGAAAAATTAACAGGAAGACTAGACCAGCAATAAAAAGAAATTTAGAAAATCATATTTATGAGGAAAGGTTAAATAGGTGGTGCTTTAGACCAGAAGAGGGAAGCAGTTGGGGAATAACTGGGTGCATGGTTTTTTCCAGTCCATTCTAGTCTGTTTTAGGTAAAATGATAATCATTTATCATTACTTACTACCTTTCATAAATTTGGAGAGAAAGAAATATTGAATTTAGTTTGCAGCCAGGATGTTTAAATTGAGATTTGGGAACACATGTAGGGGGAAATGCCTAACTAGAGCATGTTACCTAGACCATTTATGAAACCTTCCTTTGACCATCTATCCTGTTCTTAAACTCCATCTCTTGAAAATAGTGTGAGCAGAGTCAATTGTATTTGAGAGCATGGAAATGAAGTAATGAGACTCTTGAGGGTTTTTTTCTATATAGAAAATAATATACTTATCTAGCACTAAATTGCATATTCATATAGCAGTGTTTACACTATACATGCAAACTGCATGATTACGAAGCTGAGAGGAATTACTAAAAGCTCATTCTCATGCTGATAACAAAGCTCTTCAAAGCAAGTACTGAAAAAGTTTATTTCTAAAATTATTTTTGTTTGTATGAATGTTTTGTTTGAATATTTGTACTTCCAGATTAGATCTTCTTTCAGGTTGTTAAGAGGAGAGAAGTAGCTTTATTTATTTTGCTTGAGCTTCTGATTTTTTTTCTTTTCTTTTATCTGTCACCAAAAATTGACTGGAAAAAGTGTTCCGTGTATGCTTGCTAGGAATTAAGGGAAATCTAGAGGAAATGTTACCATGGGCTTCCTTCTAGGTTGCATTATTTTGTGGCCTGCATATGTTGTTAAGCCGCTATAGCATTACTTTGTAGCCATTTAACCCTTTACTGTTGAGCAACCTATTATGAGGAGCGGGAAGAAAAAAGAGCAACTTATTAGAGGACATGTTTTGTTATATCTGATCTTGTTCTGTCCTTTCTAGAAATATTCATGCAAGTATATATATTTACCATTTCTGGAACCATTCTATTGATGAATCATTGCCAAGTAATTTCTCTCCCAGTGGGATTTCTCTCATATTATTTGTTCTGGTTTGATTTTACATGATTTGTAACACACGTTGTTTTCATGAGAGTTCATATGTTTATGTGAATAATGTTGTTGTTGCATGAAAATCTTGGCCCTTGAGAAATCAATGGGAGATTTATCGTTGTCTTCAGTGGGAGCAGGATTATAATTCCTTTTGGTTTACAGATTCCTCATCTTCTCCCACTGGAATCTCCTCTTCATTCCATATCATTATTTGACTCATTCATCTCTGAAGATAGAGTTCCACGTTCTACCTCAATGAGGGGTGAATACTTTTGACCTTTTGATATTTGCTTGCTCTGTAAAGGGGAGATAAAGGTGGAGAAAGACAGTGCCTGATCCCTTCCAGCTGGACCAGATGTATGGATAGAAAATAATGTTTCTCATTATTTTCGTTTTTCATGTTATCCTGCAGCACTTCTTGGCATTTGGGTGTTTTTGATATTGTGGGAGCACCTGGCTTGATTTTACTAAAGCAGGACTAGTAAAAACTATTTCTGTGCACAGAGCTTGGGAGGCTTAGATAATGTGGATCTCCTGCATTTGCTACATTACTTTTTACTTTTAAATTAGGATTAATAAAAATACTGTGAAACTAAAGTATACGTAAGCATTGTTTTTATGCAATTTATTGGTAGATGCTGGAAACTGTAGCTACTATTTTTTTCCAATTGTTGAACTGTAGGCTGTGGTCATCTTGTACTGAACTCTTTTCTGGTTAAAATGCAGTTTGTGTTTTTATTTTTCTCAGCCTGGGCCATCAAAGCACTGTGTTTCATAGATAGGATATTGATAACCAAGTGAGCTTTTTAATCATGAACGTTTTATTTAAAAGTTGGCTGTGGAACAACAATATAAAATACCAAATGTAAATGTACCAAAGAGGTGTCTCTGCTTTATAACATTAAAAGACAAAATGCTATACAAATGCTAAATTATTATTTTGTTAGTTTAAAAAGTATAGTTTTGACAATTAAATCTTATTCATCTTATAATCTTGCACATTTTGTAATTGCCAGCTAGCCTGCCACCTGCTCTCTTCTGCCTTGAATCTTTCCACATCTGTGCTGCTTTGAAATCTGAGTATGCTTTTTCTTTAGTAGCAAATAACATGGTGCTTGTTCTAATCAGACGTCATATGACGGATTACCTGAATACAGTTTCCAGGCTTTTAAAAAATGTTAATTCCTTAAGCAAGCAGTTTGTATCTTAGCAGGATTAAGGTGCTGTGCAAACCAGATGTTTTAATAAATTGGTCTTTAAGGGGAAGGGTTATTCTAAAACTGAAACAGTGTGCTACCTGAGGTCATCTAGTTTTGAAATAACTTTAATTTTCTCTTTCTAAGCAGTGAAACAAATATGATATCTGAAAAGTGTGTCTGTATCCTAAATCTCTTTTATTCCTGGGATAGGTACAAGTAAGCAACTAGCAGTCTGAGGTTCTTCATGGTGTCCTGCTAGTGTGCCTCGACCCTGACCCAGAGGGATTGCTATAGGTCGAGAAAGTAAATCATTCTGTGTGCCCATTGAATTTAAGGCTCTATATTGAGACTGCCGGCAACCATACCTGTTAGTGTCAGTTATGAAGCTATTCACTAGGAGCTAGTCTAAGCTCATAATACATTTTAACCTGAGCTCCAAACTCTCATCAAATAGTGATGACTTGGAGTCACTATTGATCTGGGCCATATTGAATTTAGTAACCCTGAGGTGAAAATCTCAGTATTCTATTACCAAACTCTTCAGCAATGTAGTGTCACTGAAAAGACACTTCATTTAAAAAAAAAAAAAGGCAAAAGCACCCAAACCTCTGTATTAGGGTGGTACTGAAAGTGTTAAGTCAGAAGACTCCAGGCTTTCCTGTGGTTTATTATGCTTTGTGTCACTACAAATGTTATGGACTCAGCCTGACTAGAATATTACGTTTTGCATTTTAAAATAACTCTACAGTTTATGTCCAATAGGTAACTCCTACAGTTGTCATATTTACATTAGTTATTAGTATTAATGAAAAAGCTACTTTTTTCCTATATACATTTTAAAATAGGTGTTTAAGTCTACCTATATAACATACTAGGGCTCCTGCCTGAGGTCAGTGAACAGGTACAGAGCAATATATACATGTTTGTTTTGTGTGACAGAATGATATTGATAAAATATTGATGATAACAGTTGGGACAGTGTGGAGAAGGCACCCTTTTGTTACATACTGTGTTTGTGAAGTAGGGAACAGGACTTGATTTACCAAAACAGTACAGGCACCTTGATTATTCTAAAATGTTTGTGTAATTTTTTTGTCCCATACATATATATTAGTGATTCTATTCCTCCTTCTCTTCCTCTTTGCTAGTCACCAAGTCAGTCAGCCTAATGAACAAAAGAAAAGTAGAAAACCTTTGAATTTTTCAAGTATAATACTTAACAGCCAATGTTTTTGTTGGTTTTATGGCTAATCTTTTTGTTTCTTTATGTGGCTGTTGAACTAGAGCAGCCTATTTCTAGAAAATTAGTGTATTTAGCATATTTCTAGCCAATTGGTGTATTTTTTTATTTTGTTTAGAAACAATACGTATAGGTACTCTGAATCATCTTTCCTTAAATGCAGACAATTACCTTCTTTTCAGTCTTCTGTCTTAAATATTTAAGCCTCTGTGGACTTAACTTTGGACCTGAATAGCTTTAAGGAGAGAAGAAATGTGACTTTTAAAAAAATACTATTTTTAATTATTGAGTTTTCCTTGGAGAGGATGACCCACATCTTTAAATCTAGAGTAAGACCTCTCTGCTTTTGAGCTGTGAATATCAAATCATTAGGGTCAGAAATCTGATTTCATCTGCAGTGTTAAACATGCAATGGTTTTAATCCTCAGCTTTTCTTAAGGAAGAATAAAGTTATAGGATGATGATGATATATTCTTCGACTAGCATCTCAAGTTGGTGTTTTCAGTGTTATGGCAGATATACATCAAAGAACAAATTGTATTTGTAAATAAAAAGTGAAGAAAATAAATTCTCCTAGCAATGGATTCAGAGAAGATAGTTGTTATGACTGGGACAAATGCCAGAAGTAGTAAGCATTGAACCAAGAGTTATGGAGTTTTGCCTAAAATAGGTCAGGAATATAAAAAGACTGTGAATAAACACTAACTGAACAACTGCTATGTAAGAATGTGCAATTTGTGTTTCCTTTTCTGCCTTTCTCTCTTCAACCTATTAGTTAGGTTGGATAGGTTAACAAAGCATAGGCAACTTTCTTTCTTTATTTATTCTTGTATTTACAGAAAGTAATGGTGTATTTATAGAACATGTAATTCAATAATATTCTGCTCCCAAATGTGCCATGCTCAGGCTGGCTAGAACTAGTTTGGGTGGAGAGGTGTTGTAATCTATGCAAGCAGGAAAGTCATGCTATGAGCCTTTAAGGAGAATATTAAAAAGCATCTAAATGATCCAGAGAAATGATTTGATATGACAGCCAGGGAAAAAGTTTTTTGGAAACAGTATGTTTCACTGCACAACCAAAATTCAGTCTAGATTGCAAAGGAAACAGCCAAAATATATATTTTCCTAAGGACATTTCCTAAAGATAGTAACAATATGTTATATAAACACTTATACACTAGTTTAAAAAAAAGTAAAAAAAAATCAGCCATGCATATGTATTGAATTAAGGCCATACAGCTGAAATTTGCCTGATATTTCCTGATCTTGATTGACTTTTTAAACTTTCTGTCTAATTAAATATAGTAGCATAGGTTCTTGTCTTGTACAGACAAGAAGAATAATACACTGATTTCAACACCATGCTATAGATGCTGTGGTGTCAAATTCTAGCTTTCAGTAGTTTTTCAACTGAATCTGTATTCCAGAAGTGATTGATGTGACTTGCTGCTATAAGTCAGTCTGACTGCTTTTATGTGTGTGTTTTCTGTATGTAGTCCTCAGTTTTTTGAGTCTGTCAGTTGAAAACTACCCAAGAATTCAAGTTAATTGTGCAAAGTGTTAATCTGTGTGGACAAACACATAGGGTTTTTAAAATGCAGTTCTGTGTCTGCACTGGGCATCACTATAACCTCTGTTTAGATACCTGCCTGGGTCCAAACTAGGCTGTATGGCTTCTGTTACATTAACTTCCATAACTCATCTTGGACTTCTTAATTTATCTCAGGTCTTGAGTCCTGTTTCATTTCTGAGATTGACATGATAGTTGTCTATCACAGAAAGACATGGTAGTTGATATAAGAGAAACCTTGTACCTGTGAGGAGAAACAGGAACTCAATCTTTCCCAGTCAACCGTTGAAAATCTGACTCTTGTCATTGGCAGTGTCTCTTTCATCCTGAAGCTGATACCCATTTTACAGAAATTTGCAAGAAGCTGTGCAGTGCCTTTGTAAATATTTGTCTTCATTGCACTGTTTTTGTCTTCCTCTCAGCCTGGGAGAGATGTAGGAAAACATCCAATGTGACTGCTCTGATTTAGCCCAGTTGGGGTTAGGGAGTGGTGGAAATCCTGATTTTCCTTGGCAGTGCTCCCTCCCTGTCACCTCCCAAAACAAAGTTACTCCTGTCTCAACTACAAAATGAAGAGTAGAGAAGCAGAAGGAAGAGACTGTAGTTGCACATAGAAGGGGTAGAAGCTGGAGGAAGGTGTGAAAGCTGGTTAGTCACTGTGACCTTGCCCCACTTTCTCCTGCCCACCCAACAGAAGGGAGAGGGAGCAGTCCAGTGTTGACACAGTGTATCCTTGGAATTTTTCCAATAAATGAGAGGCAAGGATGATAAATGACCCTGAAATGGGATTTTCACAGAAAGTATTTGCAGTTTATGCCACCAGCTTCTGTAGTGCAGTTCACTGCTGCTCTTTTCGTCTTTTCAATGTAAATTTGAAGTCTGGACTGCTGCAAAACAGTTAGTTACTTTTCTTGGTATGAGTTTAGCTATTTTTAAATTGGAGAATGAAGTTAGCTTCAAATAAATAGTTTTAATTTGTACATGTAAATAAATATTGATGTTTCTATATCTTATTTTCCAGACAAACCAATTAAAATCTGGTTAGATTCAGCACCTTGTCTTCTTTCACAATGTGCAGTGCTGCTGCTTTCCTTTCCTTCCTGAGGCCATGACTATAGTGGAGTTTGGTCAAATTTATTTATAGAAATTGCACAGAAATTGTAATCTAGGGTAAACTTCAGCAACTAAAAATAAACTGAACAATGTGAGAGATGTTTGGCTTCTCTTTTCCCAGTAAAGATAAATATGTAACCCTGCCTTGCCAAGGAATGATTTAATACTACTGATATAAGCATTTTGCCACTTAAGAATTTTCAGAGAATCTCAATCTAGTTATTAGCCATTTTCTGTATAGTTTTTGACAGGCAGGATGCAGTCTTGAAAAACTCGCCTTTAGTCTTCGAATCCTCAGTTCAGCACACTTAAACATGCAACTGCGTTCCATTTAAATGAAGATTGTGTCCATACTTGAAGGTAACTTGTATTGGGTTTGTGTGGCAAGGTTTTGGTAGCTGGGGGCCTATAGGGGTGGCTTCTGTGAGAAGCTGCAAGAAGCTTCCCCTGTGTCCAATAGAGCCAATGCCAGCCCGCTCCAAGACAGACCTGCTGCTGGCCAAGGCCGAGCCCATCAGTGACAGTGGTAGCACCTCTGGGATAACATACTTGAGAAGGGGAAAAAGAAAACTGTGCAACTGCAGCCAGAGAAAGGAGTGAGAACATGTGCGAGAACCAACCCTGCAGACACCCAGGTCAGTGAAGAAGGAGGGGGAGAAGGTGCTCCAGGCACCAGAGCAGAGATTCCCCTGCAGCCCATGGTGGGGAAGACCATGGTGAGGCAGGCTGTCCCCCTGTGCCCACGGAGGTCCACGGTGGAGCAGATATCCACCTGCGGCCTGGGGAGGACCCCACGCTGGAGCAGGTGGATGCCTAAAGGAGGCTGTGACCTTGTGGGAAGCCTGTGCTGGAGCAGGCTCTGGGCAGGACCTGTGGCCAGGTGGAGAGAGGAGCCCATGCTGGAGCAGGTTTGCTGGCAGGACTTGAGACCTTGCAGGGGACCCACGCTGGAGCAGTCTGTGCCTGAGGGACTGCACCCTGTGGAGTGGACCCATGCTGGAGCAGTTCATGAAGAACTGCAGCCTGTGGGAAGGCCCCATGTTGGAGAAGTTCGAGAACTGTCTCCCGTGGGAGGGACCCCATGCTGGAGCAGGAGAAGAGTGTGAGGAGTCCTGCCCCTGAGGAAGAAGGAGTGGCAGAGAACTTGTGATGAACTGACCATAACCCCCATTCCCCGTCCCCCTGTGCCGCTGGGGGTGGGTAGGTAGAGAATTCAGGAGTGAAGCTGTGCCCAGGAAGAAGGGTGGGGGTCAGGAGAAGGAGTTTTAAGATTTGGTTTTATTTCTCATTACCCTACTCTGATTTGATTGGTAATAAATTAATTTTCCCCAAGTCGAGTCTGTTCTGCCTGTGATGGTAGCCAGTGAGTAATCTCCCTCTCCTTGTCTTGACCCACGGAGTCTTTCGTTAGATTTTCTCTCCCCTGTCCAGCTGAGGAGGGTAGTAGTAGAGTTGCTTTGGTGGGCACCTGGCATCCAGCCAGAGTCAACCCATCACATAAGTACACTTTAAATTGGGATGCAAATTATTTAGACTGAACCATTCTTTATAAAATGCTACTGGATATTGTATTACTTAACCAAACCTGCAGAAGAGGAGAGCACTCTTAATGATGGCACAATATGAGGAATGGTGCATTGCAGTTGAGGTTTGTTTGTCATATCGGTGATGGCATGTCCTGTAATTTCCAAAAGGCAGAATTTCTTAAATATGGTGACTATCCTTGAGATGTAAATTGTGAAGGAGTGGAGGTTCTCCTGTTATTTGCAATTGAGTACTGTTCTGTGAAAGGAAATCCTGTGTTTTGCTGCAGCCCTTGGACTTTCACAAAGTAAGCATGCCTTTACAGCATGCATTTACTTAAAAAAGTAGCAGTTTTGATCTATTTTATAGCATCAGATTTTTTACATAGACCTCTTTAGGGAACATTACCATTCTGACCATCCAAAGTTCTCCTACTCATTCTTTTTTTAATCATGAGATAAACTGTGTGTCTGGATTCGTTATTTTGTTAAAACACACACATGTGAATGCAAAAAACCAAAATACTTCAATTGTTACTAGGTAATTCACACCAGAAATCTGGATTGCAACAGCTCCATAAAGAAAATAATGTCAACAGAGAATCTGGGTAGTAAGTTAGTAACTTCTAGTGTGTGTGTGTGTGGGGGGGGGGAGGTAACTATGCTGGTCTTGACTGGATGTCTACCAGTATCAGCAATATGTCGCTGTCTTGGGCTTTTTCGTTATTGTCCTTGTTTGGAAGATTTGCCCAGTAATGAGAACGTGAGTGCAGGAAGAATGAAACTGACATTAATGGTACGTTTTCAAGTGGCCACAAATTATGGGAAGGAAAAGCTGTACATACAAGAAAAGCAAAGGCTAACTTTGATTTTTAATTAGCCCAGACTTTGTGGTTATATTTGGGAATTTGACAGGCAGATTCAATGTTTATATGTTAAGCAGTTTAAGTAGTATTGCCCTTATTTCTAATTACACATATACTATTTCATGATAATTAACAATTTTAAAATTTGGGTTTCTTTTGGAAGTGCAATTGCTTGAGGTTGCCGTCACAGATCTGTGTTTATGAATTCATGAAAACTTACCAGATTTCCTCCACCCCTAACGTGTTATTACATGACAACTTGGACTGTTGGAAAACAGAACTGAAAATTTAGTTTGGCATGGGCCATGTACATGATATTTTCCAGGTAGCCCATTTAGGGTCCTAAATGCATATTGTTTCTGTTGCAGGCATATTCTGGTGGGACAGTAGATTATTTTTCTTTTCTTTTTCCCCCTTCATAGCCAAAATTCATACCTGCCTTGAGCCATGTCAAAACATCTGTTAGGTTGTAGGCTAGATACCGTTCTCTATTTTTGTTGTCTACCAAAAAGAACTTGTATATTGAAACCAAATTTCCTGGTTTTGGTATTCTGATTAGCAGAACTTTATCATCTTTGGGCATCTTGTCCATTTGGAGAAGGGTGCTGGATTTTTCCTTTGGGTTTTAACATACTGGTAGACCTAACTTGATGAGCCATACTTGGTATAGAAAAAAATATTTGAATACCTCTGGTGGAGATAATTGCTCTGTAATTGTGCAGTATGTTTGTGCATTTTGGGAATACAGAGTACCTCCTGCATTTGAGTTAAAAATTAAGATTAGAATATCCAGGCTGTTTTAGGGAATTACTGATTACTGGCAGAACAAGATAGCACTGCCAGTGAAAGAATTTAGTTGCATTTGATGTGGAAGGAAGAATGTTATTTAGACATTAACTGTGGTGTTGAAATACTTATGATGGAAACAGTTGAAACTATATTATGAAGGAAGGCAAGGGACAAAAAAACCCAACTAATTTTGGATAAGCTATTCAAGGTGAATGAAGGTAGAAGAAAGAGGTTGCCAGCAACAGACCAAGGTTAAAAAAATAAATAAATCCAAAAGTTATTGAGATAAGATCTCTATCTTATAATGCCAGGAAGCAAGACAGAAAAGCTGGACAAAGGACAGAAGAGGACAGCAGTGCAGAGCAGTCAGTCATCAGGATTAGCTGTGTAGTAATATCTTGTTCGTGATGACACAATCTGTGAGACTGAGGATGGTTTAGTGTATTGAATGTTTTTTAATACCATATGTTAATGTTTTCAAAATACCTGTAACGTGCCATGTCATACTGAAGTGGATTAAAGAAGAGTATACAGTCCAATCTATAACAGCCCAATGCTGTTAAATATTTGACACTTGCTTAGTCTGCTTAGTATTTCATGAGACAAATAATAACCTTGCAAGGAAAAACACTCCTTACTAATAAAGACTAATCATATGCTTTAATGTATCTGCATGCCTTTGGGCTCATCTTCTCTGGTGAATTTAGCAGCATGCCCAAAGATTTTTAATGTATCAAGTAATTATGAAAAAAGTTGCCACCTGTAGTCTGTTGAGAACTTACCACCCTATGCGCTTATTTACTGAAGTTTATGGAAGTTATAAAATTCTTTTCCTGAAGAATCCATTGACCTATGTACTCTAGAAGATTTGCAATTTCATGTTCTCTATCAAATGGAAATACTTTTCAAACTGCATTTAAAAATCCAAATAGAGTGGTGTTTTGAGAGAGAATTAAACGAAAAACGTTTATTCTCTTTCTTTGGGAATTTGTCTCCACGTTAATGTATCACAGGCCAAACCTAATTACCTATTCAACCTATAGTTTATTTGATCTGCATGCCTGAGTGTCCTACAATCAAATTTACTGAAGAGCTTCTCACTTTTTTCTGCATTAAAACAATTGCTGTGAAGCAGCTAACAATTAAAAAATAAATGAGTTAACACTTTCTGCTAAGTGCTACCATTTAAGTTGTAATATGCAATTAAAAACTACATTTTAATTTCTGTTCAATTACATTAACTTAAATAGTAATTTTAGTGTTATATTTGTGAACCATTTAATTGTGACATTTTTCCTCTGGCTTGCATGATGGAAAAGTAGATTTTATTTTGAGAATGCAGCAAGAAATAACCTTTTTTCCCCCCATGGTTTGCTGTAATAACAAACAGAAAAAGACAAAATTAGCTGGGTTTTGTGTAAATATGATGGGACAATTTAATTTCAAAAGCCGTAAAAATATGTCATAATTTGAATTATTTCTCATGTTTTTGAAAATTATCTACTTCATAGGAGGAATATTCAGATTGCTTTATGGTAGTGTAGGTAGGTACTTGAAACATATTTGGTCCTGTTAATGGCTATAGGTTAAAGAAAGCTTTGTATTATGTCTAGAATCAGAGCCTGGTAGAACCTGAAGTGTGAAAACATTAATTGCAGAGCAGTGGCCTTTTTCAGGTGTGTATTGCTAGAGACAGATGCTTGTTACTACTTTTGGGCTTTAGCTCCTTTTTTTTCCAAAAGAAAATGGTATTTGAATTGATGCATTGCAAATAACGTATTTTTATGTCAATACTAGAGGGAATTTGCTATGGAACAAACTCCATATTAGAATGGATTTTTTTCTCTTCCCCTCTGAACCCAAGTCCCTCCAGGTCTTTTTAGCATAATGAAAATCACTCAGAAACATTCTCTAACTTCCAGCCTAAACTTATGGTAAATTAACACCTGAGTGCTCATGTTCCACTTCTGTGATGTGTTAGTCTGTTACGTTCATGTAACTGGGTGTAGGGGTGTGAACAGGATCAGAAAACCATTCTGGATTATACAGAACAAAACCTGGCCTAAAAAGCATGTTTGTTTGGTTTTGTATTTCTAAAGCTAGATCCTCTGTGTCTCTGGAAGCATATTATTTCATCCATTTGGTAGTATCTTCTGCTTTTTTGATCTCTGAATAACACTGGAAGTTTATAGTCATCCTTCTGCCAGTAAACCTGGCTCTTTTTATGTCACTTCCAGTTGATAAGGTTCTAGCTTATGTATAAATGGAAAGGATCATGCACTTTATTTAATGCCATCCTATTTGTATTAGCAGATTCATAAAGTTCTTAGATATGCGAATCTTTGCCAAGAAACAGAATGTTAAAATACCGGGGTTTTTTTCTGGTGTCCAATCCTGTTCTGTGAAAATTTGTATTTTAGGGCTGGAATGAACCTTAAGATAACTAGTTGTGTTTCCTCCTGTTAAAGAAGTTCAGGTATTGCAGTGACCTGTGCCTTGAACTTCATTTTGTTGAGGACACAGCAGCTTTGCTACCAAGAAGGGTTCTTAGTATCATTTAATTAGACCATTGCTGGAGAAGTCATTGCAGAACAGTCTTTCTCATAACTCAGTATCTTCCATACAGCAGTGTCAACATGACTGGTGGATCTGCCTAAGAAAAGAGGAAGAGTATAATGTAAGAGAAAATATACTCTTTTCTCCTGAGATTTTCAAAGTTTGATGTGAGTGGGCTAGCAGTAGAAGGATGGCAACAAATTACGTGTTGAGTATGTACTGAGAGATGTACTAGGAAAACTGTAGCTCCTGAAATGTCATCCCTCATAGCTCTGAAAACTCAAATTTGCTAGAAGTGCAACAGCAGATTATAGGAGGCTGTTCCTCTGTGTATATCTTGTGACTGCATGGAGGAGTTATGGGATTTTGGATGCATTTCTACCCTGACTTTGATAGATACCTTTCCCCGCCCCCCCCCCTCACGCCACGTAGAATTTTAAGTGGTGTAATTTTGAAAAATCTTTTATCTTTGTTAATGATTTCCTAACCTATAAATTACTTATACCTTCACGCAAATTTAACTGTTTTAACAGGACTTTGTGATTCAGGATACAAGAACGTGATTCAGCATGTAAGAATAGGCACAAATGAGAGTGTCCCTCTGAACATCAGGAAACACTTTTTTACTGTGAAAGTGACTGAGCACTGGCTCAGGTTGCCCACCGAGGTTGTGGAGTATCCCTCCTTGGAGATACATATTCAAAAGCCGTCTGGTCATGGTCCTCAGCAGCTGGCTGTAAGTGGCCCTGCTTGAGCAAAGTGTTGGACCAGATGACCTCCAGAGGTCCCTTCCAACCTCAACCATTCTGTGATTCTGTACTGTTAAGTGGTATGCATTTACTCATTGACTTTACCTGCATTCTAAAAGAGTGCAAGGGTAATGTCAGTTTTCATTGACTAAAAGAAAGTATTCTGAGAGAAACATCTTATTCATCAAATAGAAGTTATGTCTTTCCTGATCAAGGAAAACTGAAATAGAAATGATTCTTCAAAACACCTCTCATTAAAGAAAGCCAGGGGTAGGAAGTTCATTAGTTAGCTTAGGCTTCTGATACTATTTGAGGACTGTGTAAGGAGTAATTATTCTGTAACTTTAAATGAGGACATTTGCACTCTAATAACTTAGTTCTCAGTTTTGTGTCCTTTTCATATATGCTCATTTTATCTGTGTTTTATGGAATTGTCATTTTTATCTGTGATCTCTTCAAAATTCATGATCATGAAAGGGCTTCAGTATTTCCGTGAAGGCAATCAATACATGCTGCCATTTAAAAGAGGTGACAATAACATCTTTAGAATGTAGACATCCATGGAAGATTTTCTTTTTTTATAAGCTAGTCAAAAAAAGAAAAAATGTGAATAAATTTATTCACAAATGCCTAAATCACTGAGGGAGTAACTTTTGATTAGAAGTCAATAACTTTTACCTAAAATTATCATTGGTTAGTGTAGGAAATCCAACCGATTTGTTTTGTTTACCCAATAGAGAACATTTTTTTAATTTATTTCTTGTGGAGGTAGATTTGCAGACTACTGTATTACTAGCAGAGTTTTACTTTAAATCTGCTATTTGTGCTGTTGTAACTCACAACAGCAATCGTAGCTGCTGGTAATCTTCTACTCCTGTAGTTTTGAAGAGAGATCACCGAAGAATTCTTCCCCCAAACCCCTCGTAAAAACAAACAAGGATGTTGTAATTTGTTATTTCATAATTCTTTGGTGGGTTTACTGTGGCTGGCTGCCAGGTGCCCACCCAGCTGCTCACTCACTCTCTCCTCAACAGGACTGGAGGAGAAAATAAGGTGAAAAAGCTCATAGGTCAAGGTAAAGGCATGGAGGTCAAGTAATCAATTACTGTCACAGACAAAACAGACTTGACTTGGGGAAAATTCATTTATCGCTAGTTAAAATAGAGCTGGATGGTAAGAAACAAAGACAAAACCTCTAAAACACCTTCATCCCACTCCCCTTGAAGTTGAAGGCTTAACTTTACACCTTCTTTCCTAGTTCCTCTCCCTCCTCCCTGGTCCCAGTGGTGCGGAGGGGATGAGGGATGGGGTGTTTGGTCAGACTGTAACAGTTCCTCACTGCCGTTCCTTCCTTCTCATGCTTTTCCCTGCTCTAGTGTGGGACCTCCACAGGCTGCAGTCCTTCAGGATAGACCTGCTCTAGTGTGGGGTCCTCCACAGACTGCACTGGGGATATCTGCTCCAGCATGGTCTCTTCTGCAGGCTACCAGGGAATCTCTGCTCCAGTGCCTGGAGCACCTTCTCCCCCTCCTTCTCTGACCTTGGTGTCTGCAGGGCTCTTTCTCACACTTGCCCTCATCCCTCACGCTGCTGTGCAGCCTTTTGCCCTTTCTTAAATATGTTTCCCTAGAAGTGCCACCAGCTTGGCTGATGGGCTCAGCTGTGTCCTGCAGTGGGTCTGCTGGAGCCAGCTGGAGCTGGCTGTGTCCAACACAGGGCAGCCCCTCACCTCCTTCCAGAGAGGCCACCCCTGCTACCAAAATCTTGCCCACAGACACCTGACTAAAAATTCTCACTTTTCCTGTCCTATTTCTAAAGATTTTTTTAAATAAAATACTGAAGTGTTTTCATTCTCTTTACCTCCCCTGTTTTTCCAGGTGATGTAGCTTTAACCAGATGATTGTTCATATCAATGACTAGTCATTAACAAGTTATTAGTTTAGAGCAATTTCAGCTCTATTGACAAGAAAATATTTTTATTAAAGTAATTTAGAGATGTTTTTTGAGGTGTTCTTGTTCTGCAAAACCTGAAAATTACTCCTCAGCATTGCTTTCTTCTACAGATTCTTTATGAAGAACTGGAGCATTTTCATGGCTCTGAATTCTCGAAGTAGGAATAAATAATGAGTAGGAAAGGGGGGGAAAAGATCAGCTCTGAATGGCTTTGTGTAATTTGGGGATTTACATGAAAAAAGGTGGAAAATAGACACAGAGAAAATCTGTAGAAATTACTCAAGGTTGGAAATTATATCTACTGATACTTGGAGAGTGACCTTTTAACTTAGCAGGTGCCTTCATGGGAGAAAATACTTGTTATTAAAGGGTTGCTCAGTCTGGGAGGAAGACACAGAAAGGCCAATAGCTAGAAGTGAAAGGCAGAGACGTTCGAATGAATCTAGTATAATAGCAATCATCTTGTGAGCATATGTCTCATGCAGTGCTTCATTTTTAAGTCACTGTTTGCCACCTTTTCTGTCAGATGACCGATTACTACTGTTATTCGAGTGTCTGCAACTTTCTGAATATTGTCATAACTTAAAAAAATTGTCTTACTGCTTCATGTAGCTGGTTCTTAACTTGATTTATATTTACTTCTCAACATCCTCCCCTGCTTTTTGTCTGTCTGCTAGAACACAAATTTTTCAGTGTTAAGGTATGGCTTATTGTAAGTCTAGGAATAGCCTGGCAGCACCATGTAATACTGCCGAAGGTGGTGGTGGGAGAATCTATTATTCACTCAGGCTTCCTGCTGAGGTTAAGTAAGCAATATATATAGATACATAGATAGATATATATATAGGCACATATAGAAGCACAGCTTAGGAATGAGAAAGCTGAATAATAATTCCTTTTTGACCTGCATTAGCTGTGAAATGTACTTGTAAATACAGATTTTAGTTGATGTTTCTGAATAGATGGCAACTGGTTTTGCTTTCCCTAGAACCTGGGGAAGCTGTTACATTGATGTTACGCAGTTACAGAACGTACTTGCATTTTGGTTTCTAATATGCTTAAACTCTCAAAGTAAACTTAAATTTTTATTTTTTAATGTTTGAAAATCATCTATTAATATGCAGTTAGGATGGGTTGACAGACTGCTTGAAGTTGTAAAAAAATTTTGTCAAAAATTGTGAATAGTCAATATGGTAGCCAGTGGAAGAATCTAAAATATACCCATTTTACTGGAATTAAGCTATTCATGTCTCAGGCTAAAAAGTGAAGATAGCTGCTTAATTGGGGGGAAAAAGCTTCAGAAAGGGAAAGGCTTATGCAAAAGAGCATAAGATTTGCAAGTCAAATGCAAATCCAAAACAAGATAAGCCCAAGACCAAAAAATTATTACTAATTATTACTTTTTTCTAAAGAAAATAGATGAAGGAACACTGCCAAGGATTTTGTTAAAGTAGTGGATGATCAAAATATAAAGCAGTTTCAAGAAGATGCTAGGGTTAAAAGTCCTTTTCACCCATGTTTACTACAAAGGAGTTTAGGGAATTTTTGACATCATGTATTGAAGACAAATGGGGAGGGAGTGAGTGTTTTAGATTGAAGCATTCATCTGAAGTTGATAAATAAAAAATTGCTTGGAACAATGGTCTTCACCATTAGTTGACTTAAAAAGAACTCTAATATTAAATCCATTTAATATTGCTGTTAATATTTTAGCAATTACTTAAATGAGCCTTGAAATGAGAGATGGAAATAGGATACCAATTTTTGAGCTTCATTGAGGATTCTAGGAAGTATGGACTGGTTAGCATGAATTCCATACTGGGTAATTTCTTGAAATTATGAAATGAATGATAGTATTAGATGTGCAAATTTTAAAATAGTAGTAAAAAGTCAGTGCGAATTTAAAGAAAAGTTATGCCTTATTATTAGAGCTTTACAATGTACTTGGATTTTATAAAGCTTTTGACATGTTCTGTCAGGAAGACTTCTTAGAGAGACAAAGTAATGATAAGATGAAAGGGAGGATCTTTAATGTTTAGTTAAAGAACAGAAAACAGATACGTTTTTGTTATTGCAAAATGTCACTAGAGGAGTTTCATGTCTGTCTGCAAGTATCTGTTCAGTACTGGAAATGCTCTATAGTGTGGTTAATTGCAAGGGGTCATGCAGAATTATTCAGGGCAGTACTAGTTGAAATGTCTGTGAAATCCCCATTCTGAAACAGCCAAGTTACAGAAAAATCTCTCCTGAGGTCTCCTGTCTTTTCCTATGGACTCTCCTACTGCATAAAAATTGTCTTCAACTGTGTGTTTAGAAATTAAAGAAACCACACTGCTTACTGGTAGTGTTGGTGTTTGTTGTTGGTTTGGGTTTTTTGGTTTTTTGTTGTTGTTGTTGTTTTCTCCCTCCTATATTATGTATAGAGCTGTAGAGCAGGGCAAAACTATATTGGACAGAGAAATGGAAAGGTAGCAGGGTATGGTGAGAAGTGAGAAATTGCATGTGTGTAGAAAGCCAGCTTATAATGTTGATTAAGAGCAAAAATGGGATGAGGAGGGTGGACAACTTCATCATTGGCTTTATAACAGAAATGGATGGATTCAACTTCACACTTAGGAAATCCCTAATTCAGGTTGGGGGCAGCTGGGAGGGAAAGAATCTCTCTGTCCTGAAACATTTGCTGCTGCATGTGGTAGAAGACCTCATCCTGAGGCAGATGAAACTTCATGCTTCTGTTCTTAGGTTCTCACCCTTCTCCAAGAGCTGTTGTCTACTTACATTATATAAATTGTTTAACATTTTAATGCTTTTAATACTGAAGGCATTCCTGTGTGAGGAATACTATAGACAACAACCTATCCATAATCATTTTTGTCTTGACAAGCTTATGTTATAAGTGAAGATAATTAGTTGTATCTTCATATTTACATGTAGTTGCTTCAAAAAATTCTAAAATTAATCTCTAATGTTCTTTTAGACCTATGTAATATATTGTTGAAGATTAAGTTACTGGGAGCAGAGGATATGCAACCAAGAGTTCAAAGGAAATTTAAGGATTAAATAATTTGATTAACTGTTTATTTTCATGGGTGCCTGAGGACTGAAATGGCAAACGTGTCATTCTATTTATTTATTAAGTTGTCAGTGGAATTCAGGGACCTTTACAGGCCTGTATATCTGACATCTCTTTAGGGAAAACTACCAAAAACTGAAATAAAGAATATAATTAGTGAACCAGGTAAATATGACCTGCATGGAGTCCTGAATATTGCTTCTGTAAAGGGAAGTCCTGCCTTAAACCTTCTGGGCTTCATAGAAGGATTAACAAATATGCAGGGAGAAGGTAATCTGATTGATAAAGTCTGCTTGATTTTTCCAGAAGGGTTTAACAAGGCTTGTAAGGAAAGAAAGCAGTCATGGGATAAGAGGAAGGATATTTTCCCAGATAAAGAATTAGTTAAAAGATGGGAAAATGGCGGGTAGAAATAAATAGCTTTTTCAGATGAGCCTTGAGGTGAGAGAATTTATCAATGGTAGCATTATTTGGAATAGTGAAGATGAGAAGAGACACTGAAGAACTGCAGAGTGATCTTATGAGTTTGCTTGAGCAGTAATATGACAGAAAAATTCTCCGGTTTGTAAATACAAAGTGATGCAAATGTTGATATGGTGGATGACTGTCCTAACTTCATGCACAAGATGATGAACCCTGAGCTGCTAGTGATACTTGCGGAGTGAGATCTTAGGAATTATCAGTGCTGGCTTCACTGAAAACATCAGCTTAGGATCATTCCAAAAACCAATGTGAATGTTAGAAATTGTTAAGAAAGGAATAGAGAGCAAAACAGAATAATCCTTATTCCACTGGATAAACTTATGATTAATCCTGCTGTGTGCAGTTTGGACCTCATTTCAAAGACGTTCATTATAATGGAATTGCAGGTGGTTTAGAAAAAGGCATCACGGGCAGTATTATGCATAAAATGGCTTTTACATGCGAGACCAGCCGAGTAGATTAGGACTCTTTAGCCAGGAAGAGACAACTTATAGGGGAATACTATAGAGAGAGATTTTGAACAAAGTTGTAAGTGATGTGGAAGTCAGTGCACATAGACTATTTGCTGGTTCTTCACTCAAGGCCAAGAGCTAGATGTCATCAAAGCTAGCAGGAGCCAGGTTCAAAACAGACAAAATAAGGTGGTTCCTTATATAATGGGTAGCAGATGTGTGCAGCTCCTCATGAAGATGATGTTGCAAATCCAGAATGTTTACATAGTTTCAGGGGAGGCTGGAAAAAACATGAAAAGCAGATTCATTCAGAGTTACTAAATAGATAAAATATATCAGCCTAGAGAAATTCCTTGAGCTGAAAATAGTTGGAGTCTGGGAAAATATTAGGGGAACTATAAGTAACCTATACGCTTGCTTTCCTCTTACTCTTGGTATCTGCATATGGTCCCTGTTCTTTCAGACCAGAGTGGGGCTGGAAACGACGAATGATAAACACAATCTTTCTTGTTATCACAAAGTATGTAGTAAAGTTTTCTGCAGCTGCACTCCCTGAGCACAAATGATGAGCTTACTGGCCTACCTTGACCATTGCTCTGTAACAGTACAGCTGTCTTTGGTTTTGTTGGCTCAATAAAAACAGTACTAGTGGAAGTTGGTTTTGAGTAAGAGCTTTGAAGGAGCAAAGGGTTATGTGAACATGTGGCTTTGAATACGAGTTCAGATCATTAATACCCTTTAGCAGATCTTTAGAGCTTCACAAGAGATTTTCAGAACTGTAGCATATCCTTAGTGTTCAGCAACAGCTGGATCACAATGCCAGATGTGTATTAGACTTGATAAAACAAGACTGACTTCAGACTTCTTATAGGTAAAGCAAGACATTTTAAGAATATAGAAGAATATTGGAAGAAAAATAAGACATTATGGGAAAGAAATTAAATCAGGAAAACTTTTACATTCTGTTCCTACAGTTACTGGATAGAAACACCGCCTTCTTGTAGGTTAAATGTTTCCTCATTTGTGCAACTCTGGGATTTTACTAGGACCCTTGTTCTACAAATTTTTGCACAGCTATTTTTAAATAGATGCTGTCTCACAGTTTAGTTGCAAGGTCATGGACTAGACATGCTCAAATCAGTGAATCACCAAAATTAGATGAAGCATAGCACAAAGTCCTAGCTAGATTGAAAATGTTAGCCAAACTTCCATACAACAGTGATTTTAATTGAATCTACAGTATATTGATGACAGGAAGAAATGGTCTAAAGCTAAAATTTAATCTAAAAAATCCAATTAACTCATATTGCCAAGTCAATATAGATAACTTTAAAAGTTTCTTTACAAACTCTCAAACAATAGCCACTTCCCAATTTTATCAATAAAAGGGTATATAGTTTTATACTTATTAATGTTAACAGGTCTAAACAAGTCAGACTGTTTTCTTGAAAACAAATGCTTTGTTGTCTAAAAATTTTCTTTTAATGTAATTGAAAATAGAGTTGCTCATATTTAAAAAAAAATCCTAATAGCGTACAGCTCTGTCATGCTAAAAGAGGTGGTATGGAATTGCCAAGTGCAGATGCACATGTAAGAGTGATGCTAAACAATAAACCACATTCATATTTCATTTCTGTAGAAGGTGCATAGTGGTTTGGGTGAACTAATCCTTCAATATTGCCAGCTATGTATAATAAAACATGTTAAAGGATTATTATTTATGGAAATGCTATGAATTTTTTATATCTACACTTGTAGCTTATTTTCATTTTAAAGACTGTAGACCATAATTCTGTACTTTTAATTTTGTATTCAGTATGGGGAGTTAATCCCAGAATGGGGCTTTTTTGATGCAAAATCTGAATGCTTGTGTAGTAACAACAGCTGTCTCCTCACCATGTGGTGTCTTCCATTGCTTTACTGAAGAGATGAATTTTGGCCCAGTGTTTCAGTAATATTGGACACACATGGTTTTAGGTGACAAAGCAGTATGTTTATGCATTTATTTGACTCTCGCAGTTACAGTTGGCTACAGATTAGAACGGGGAGAATACATTCACACCATGACCACCCTCATAGCTGCTTGTAGTAGTTGGATCACAGTAGGCGCTGTTGCATCTAAAGACACAATTAACTGTTGCTGAGGAATTGCAAATTCACAAAAGCTCTTTTACAGCTTTAGCGGTTGAGAGTGGATTTTCTAAAAGCTTTTTCAAAGATTTTTCGAATTTATAAATGTTTTAGATCATCACATTTTAAATTATTGTCAGCTTGAAATAAGATTAACAAGTTGATATTTTAATGTAGCTAATGAATTCTTGTGCTGTGAATTAGCTATGTAATTAGCTACAGATCTACGGAATGATTGTAGTTTTGCCCATTATTTAGGAAGATAACCTTATGAGTTCTGTAATATTTACAAATCATTAGTAAACTTGTGAGCACCTAGGAAAGTCAAAGCTTACCGAAAAAAGTCTGAAAATAAAACTTACCAGAAAGCTTCCAATGTGTACATCACTGAAAAGATGATCTCGATTTCCGTATGTAATTGCTTAGATATGCTTTGGATATGGTAAGAGAGAATAGCTGTGAATTTACTATTAAAAAAAAACAAAACAAAACAAACAAAAAACAAACCAACAACCAAAAAACCCCTCCAAAACACCAACAAAAAAAATCACAATTTTTTAATACAAATTAAATTAAAAAATTACAGTAAACTGCTTATTAGGGCTAATTTTGATGTATGAAATTTGACTAATTTTTGAAAAAAGGCTTTTAACCAAAAATCTTAGAACAATTCATTATTTAAATTAGTGATGAAAATTTTTGTAAGTAGAACATTAAGTACCCCAAATCTTCCCTTCTAAAAATCTCTGAGAAAGATTTTAGTACAAAATATATATATATGGAGTACAATATAACAAATAAATAAATGGAGTATATTAACTTGTTTACTACAATAGAATTAATAAGGTGTTATGTGGAGATTTTCTATGCATTTATCATTTCTTCTGTAGGCCAGAGTGTAACTGTATGATAATGCATGTAATGTATGTGTGAGATCTCTCACATACACACACACGATTTAAGTGTCTTGCATTTGAGTCATCATAGACAATTCATTTTATACTTGTATTAAAAACTATCCGAATATGAACGTCTGAGGCTTTCAGCATGGAATAAAGGACTACGTGGATCCAAACTAGGACGATTGATGAAATCCTTGCTACTATTGGCTATTATTTACTGTCTTTTAAGTGGCAGGTTGTATTTATGCCAATTTATCTGCTTCAGGGAACACTCTTGATAGCAGAACAAAGTGAATAAAAGTAGTTTGCTTTGCAAATGAATGCAAATGGTGGAGCCTTTCGGGAAGCCCTTTAACAGGAGCAATGCACTTTGATTATGAGTGAAGCTGCCATTTGGACATGGTGAAAAGAGCACGCTTGAACCATTGATTGGGGGAGACAGTAAAAAGTCAGGAAGGGCCCCGTTAAGCTTGCGGTGCGGCAGGCGGATGTCAGTGTGGTTAGAGCACAGTGGGAGAATGACAGGCAGGATTAGTGTCAGGGAGAAGCTTTGCTGCAGTTGTGGAGATGGTCCCTGGGGTCACTCACCTCTGACTGTTGTTCTGTGCTGATGGCTCTGTAATGCAAACTGCTTGATATGTGCCTGTTCATTATCGGAAATGGTGATTAGAAGAGGTATGTCATAAAGAATTCCTTAAAAATAAATAAAATGGCAAACTACTGATGGTAACAAACGTTTGGCTCTGCGGTCGCTGCCAAAGATGCTGCAAATGGTCACTGTGTCTTGCATTCTGAGGCAAGCGCGACTTCATGCCTTAAGCTGCTGTACTTGCGTGTTCCTTGCTCTGTTCACCTCTATTTGGCCGTTATGAAGACAGTTATTTTTAACAGATTGTCTTATGTAGTTTGAGCAAAACATTTTTATATCTTTTGGTTATTGGGTGGTAGAAGCATCCGGTTTGGTTTTGTGGCATAACTGTGTTTGGGGCAGGGGCGGGGCGGGGGGGAATGTGTGTGTTTGTTTAATAGTCTTAATGGACTATCAGAATCAACAGATTTCATTCCTGAATCATACCAGAATGCTAAAACATAGGATGATTACAGTGACAAGAAGCTAAAATGACTGTTCTGTTTTATTTAGAGGCTTTTTTAAAATGTAAGAACGAGGATATTTTCTTTGTCTTTGCTGAAAAATCTTACATGTGCAATTAAATAAATGGCTAAAATTTTGCATCTAAAGCTGTGATTTAATCTTCCATAAAAGTATTGTTGCCTTTTACCTTTACTGCATTTTATAGTGTTATGTACATTGTATAAATGTTGATTGAAATTAAATGTGTTAGTGTGTACAATATACAAAATGCATTTTTTGAGTTTTAAGGATTTTTTATATCTTACTGTTGGTCTGTTGTTTTCATGCATTTTCAGCATCAGCACAGGGAGATGGTAGCCAGATACTTGAAACTATTTCTCTCTCTCTCTCTTTTTTTTTTTTTTTTTTTTACACCATTTGATTAATTTGTTTCAAGGTCTTTTCAGTATATTACCTCACAAAAATATGTCCAATATCCTAGTGTAATGAATGTTTTACAAATGTTTTACAGGCACCTGAATGGACAGAGGAGGACCTCAGCCAGCTGACAAGAAGTATGGTTAAGTTCCCAGGGGGGACCCCAGGTCGATGGGAAAAGATTGCTCACGAATTGGGTCGATCAGTGGCAGATGTGAGTTCACTCAGATTTGCATTGTATAGAGTGTGACAAACCAGAACAAGACAGGCAGTGTAGAAGGCAAACGTATATGGGGGCCGACATTGTCTTTTGAGAGGGACTACAATCCTTTTAGGACCTGGAAGTGAACCATTAACTAACTATGCAAGAAGCAGATGTCAGCCAGTTTCTCCCTCCACAATTAACAGCTGTAACTGATCAGCCGGACGGGGGATTCTGGTGCTTAAAGTCCTGAGCTACTGTAACCCAATAACAGAAAAACAATGCGCTTCGGGTTTTGTAGCAACCTCCTTTCGCTGCAAGCCAATGTTTGTGTGACTTGGTTAAAGATTACATTTCTGTTTCAAGCCAGTCCTTAAAAGATGTAGATGAGCTAATGGTGTTTAGACAGGTGGTTTCCATTAATTAAACTGAAATATCTTTACAAACTTTAAAATGAGTTATACATATGACACCAGTTCAGTCCCTTTTTCTGGATTATAGCATAGTTAATAATGATATTGTGTCAAATGATTAATATCCTTGTTAATTCATATTTTATAGTATTGTACCAGATATCAAAGAAAGCTTGTACTTACAGATTTTAAGTGTTATGATCTTAAAACCCTTAGGGGCTAGGCTGTAAAAGACTTTTCCTTTTCAAGCAATAGATCACTAGAACATGATGTAGTGTCTGCTGAGGACCATTTGAAAGCCCTTTCAGCTGACCCTATTTTATAGGCTCTGGAGAGGTTAATGAGAATAATGTTCAAATCTGTTCATGTACATTTTCAGATTAGATGTTCTTTATTTATTATATTTTGGGAATTATCTTAAATAATGGGAAACAAAGCCTCTGGCTAGTGTGAAATATAACCCATTATAGCCTTCTGGGCAATTTGAATACTTCTTAAGTGGGTTTTTTCCCCGTTGATATAATCACAAAAAGATATTTTTAGAAGTTTTTTTTAAAGACTTAATGCATCTATACAGTTCTGTTACATATACTAGAAAACAAGCCATTTGCATTCTTATAATTTTAGAACAACACATATTATTTGCAAATAAGTAGATGTAAGGAAGAAGTCACTAACCTGCTATGCAAGTGATGAAATTAGGTCTTTTTGTTTGTTCTGTTTAGTCTTGTTTATCATACTCCTTGAAGTATTTATACTACTGAATTGGAGTGACTTTATTAAGAAGGTGCTACATTTTACTAAGCAGATATTAACAGCAAAAATATTTCATATGGCTTGGTAGTACGCGTTATGCATGGGAAAGATCTTTTGAGATTGCTTTGGAAAAAGTGATTAATTTGCTTGATACTGATAATACAGACATGTGATAGGTATATGTGGAACCATTCCACAAAACTAACACTATCTTAAGATTCCTTTTGCACCCATTTTCTGCTCTATTCCTTGATGCAGATGTAAAAACGGTCTTTATTAAGAATCCTTTGCGTAATATCTTTGGCCACACATCCAGTACTAGAAAGAAAAAACAAAGCTCAGTTGCTTCTTCCATTAGCTGAGAAGTCTTGAGCAATATGCTGTTTGTTTCAGTGAATTGGAAAGAGAAATGAAAGAAAGGCTTATGTTCTATGAGCTGTCATTTTCTTGTATGAAAAAAAAGGAATTTTCAGGGATTTTTATTTGTGGAGAAAGGTCTGCGTGTAATCCTTTTTACTTCCAGTGATCTCCAACTCTGATTAATATAAGTGTTCTTCACAGAAGTTTTTACTTCTCTAAAAATTTCCAACTGCTGATAATGCTGGGTCAGCCTTCCTGGCACAGTCTACGTTAGAGTTTCTGTTACTTTTATCATTGCATTGCATGGAGTTGCAGCAATTAGGTTTTGAGAGGAAATGCTTAAACAAAAGCTTCCTGGAAACTTCTCTGGATCTCAAACTGTTATTGAATCGGTATCAGCAATGCTGAAACTGGGAACTACTTCAGATATATCTATTCAGCTATTGAACAAGATGTACAGCTTATCCTTTATATTTGTTGAAGGTGACATAGAATAGCATCTAAATTTACAGCAAGGATTCTTATTTTGCTTGGGCATCACCATAGTTGGATAAGAAATGTTACGCTAAAACTGCAGGAAAGGCTTCTGGTTTTGTTAAACTTTGTGCAAGAAAAAGATGTGTTTCATGTTCAGGCAGCATTTGCTGCCCAAACAATTGTTCCCTGTTTCCACTGCAAGAGGTGCAGGGAGATAAGTTTTGGTGTGTGAGGTGCTGTTTTGAAAAAGCTTGTGTAGCAGAGTTTGGGAATCCCTTGCTTATAGCTAATTTAACATTAGTAAAGCCAGAGGGAGTTTGAAGTGTGTATTATCTGGCAAATACACTAGGTCTTAAAAAAGAAAAACATTCAAGGGCAAATTTCCGACATTTTCTCTGACACAGGAAATACCTTTTAAAAACTTGAGACCACTTTCTGCGTGTTTCTTCTCCTGTAAAGTATCAAGAGCAGTAAGGCTTGCTTTTCCTTTCACAGTTAGAGAACTATAGTAGAAAGGATTGACATGGTAACAGTGTGCTTGTTTCCATGTGATTTTAAGCATTCAAACCCTTTTAAATAGTAGATTAGCTGAACTGTTTTTATTAACAGCTATTTAAAGTCATCCAGTCCAAAATGATCTCTCCATTGTTGCTTCTGTCTCAAAGCTTTCTTCCTCAGCAAAAAAAAGGTTAGAAAAATATTTCAATACTTTTTAAAGAATAAGCTGAAACCACTCATATATACCAGAAAAGCATCAGTGAAATTCACTTCCTCTACCCCAAAGAAATTCCATTTCAAATTGCCTTAAACTCCTTCCTTTTTTAAAAAAGTAAATTCTTACATCAAGCTATATTCATTTCCACTGGCAATTTTTATTCAGGATGAAGTGACTTGAGGAGAGTGTTCTTGGATTTTATGAACTTTTCAGCTTCATGGTGTTGTTTTAACTTAGTTTTGTAGGTTTATTTGTTTTGGAGTTGTTTTTATATATTTCTGAATTTTCCTCCTGCCATTACGTTAATGAGTTTTGGAACAGTATAAAAGGAAGCGTCTAATGCTTGGAGCTTTAATACTGCTTTTTCACATACAAAGAAGGCCCCAAAAGTTTGTGTGTCTGACTCATTTCCAGAGAGATTTGTTCAGCTTGGAAAATTCTTCCTTGATTTTGCTAGAACATGACTTTGATACTCCAGAATCTGGTGAGCACAATGTAAATCTTACAAAGTGAAGAGGAACTGAAAGTATATTGGAAGATGAGTAGAATTCAAAAAGGTCAGGACAAATTGGAAAAATAAGGTGCAAAAAATAGGGTGAAGTTAGAGACAATATACGCAAGGACACATAGCAAGATGGTGATCAGGTTCACAAATAAAAGATGCCAGACAACTGGCTAGGGGTGGCTCTTAAGCAGGAGGAATGTGGGGATTAGCGGAGATAATGAGCTAGATACAAGTCAACAAACAGTGAGTTGTTGTGAAAAAGGCAAGCATCTTACTGAGAATATACAAACAGAAGGATGGTAAACCTGCATCTACATCCTTAGTTTGTGTCTAGTTTTCAGTATTGCATTTAAACACATGATTCAATATGAGAATCCAGATGAGAATGAAGAGAATAATAGGTCTCTAAGTGTGACCTGCAAGGAAAGATTGTGAAGGAATTAATTTTGTTGAACTGAAATAAAATATGAACTGAGGATGTAAGTATTCAACTACATAAAAAGAAAACTGTAAAGAGGAAGGGGCTTGTGCACTGTATTAGTTTTATAGGGCAAGAAGTAATTACCTCAAATTTTATCACAGGCTGCAGAGTTAGGACATTGAGGGGCAAAGAATTACAATGGAGATGATAAAGCAGTGGAATAAGCTGCTGTGGATGCTCTGTATTTGCAGGCCTTTGAGAACAGGTTACACAAACATCTGCAGGAAACAACATCAATGTAGTGATTCTGCGTGAAGTTAGGTCCTTCTCTTCATATGGTCTATGATTGGACTAGCAAGTGTAAGCTATCTAGGAGGAAAAGGGGAGGAAACAAAACCTTCCCTACAATTGGAAGCATGTGTGAACTAATCTTAAAAAATGTAAAATTAAAGCCAGATAGTCACTATAGTATACCTTAGCTTGACTGTTCTCAAATTCAGTAATTTCTAACAAGGTGTTCTTTCAGATTTTTTTTTTTCTTTTCTACTACTATTCAAATTGGGGGTTTGTAGACATTTAAGTTTGTTAATTGTTATTTCCCAAAATACTGCACAAATAAGGATTACTGTAAGGCCCATTATATGGGCATGTCTACCAGATTCTCCGTCCAAACAGGTACTTCCACACAATGTGATGCAGGCCACTGGGAAAGTGCCAGCCGAAATCCAACAACAAACAGCTTTGTCCATGCTGTAGTGCTCCCGAGTTCATTCAGCTCTACTGTTTCTATTTAAGCTGCCTCATGTGATACCAGCATAAATATCTTTGCAACATATTCCTATGCTTTTCAGCTTAGAGCTAGGTTAAGCTTGCAACCGTGGTGCAGACATACTGTAAGAAGGCTTATGACTTTAACTTTTGTCATGTTAAATACAGGATATGTTTATCTTGTCTCTCTTCAGGAAGACATCTTTTAACAGCCAATGAATAATCAACCCAAAATAGATGAGGTTAAGTTGTGCTCATTTTACCAGTATGTTTAATTATTTAAATTGCTAACTGTCATTTTAATATGTGCATATTGGGAATTTAGCAATCTTTTCCTGTAAAGATGATTTTCAACTGGCTTAGTATAATGAAAACTTACTGCTTTCACAACTGAGAGCTGCTACAGCTCTTTAAGTAATTTTTATTGCAATTGGCTGGTGTTATAAATTAGATTTTTAAGTATTTTGATTATGAAAGGGAAATGGAGTTCAGTTAACTCTAATCAGGATTCCTGCCTGCTGACCTGGTTACCTGTACCACTGCTCTCTGTCATCCTCTAAACATCTGTTCTTTGACCCATTTTCCTTGCTGAATTTGTTGCTCCAGGGTTAATTCTCATTCCTGTCCTCCAATACTTAAGGAAATAATTGACCTTTTAAAACAAAATTTAAAAGTTATGTTTGAATTTCCTAAGCACTGTGAACACCCTATAACATAGTATAAATAATGAATGGAATGGAGTTTCAAGGCTACTATTTCTGCAAAAATGATATTGTTTGATTTGACAAATGCTAAGCCTTACGAAGATTTATAACAATGATTGTCAGCTTTTGCTGAATTCAAAAATTTAGTAAAAGCACTTAGATGTGAAATTATAGAAGTATATTGTACTTGACAATACCTACCTTTATAGATAAAAAGTTTAAAAAAAATATTTGCTGAAAGGCATAAATTAATTTCAGTAACTACAAAGGACGTTCAAATTGTAAAAATAACAGAGGAAGTAAAAGCTGTCTGGCATGCCAAACAGACTTTAATGTGATTATTAGGTACAGGTTTTTTAAATTAAAAGCAAAGAGATCTCAGATTTCATACTTGTGAAGTAGTATCATTCACTTGTCTTACGGGATTTAAACTGATTCTGTTTGCTCCTGCAGTCACTAATCTCATGCATTTGTGTTGCAAAAACAGACTGACTGGAATTTGCTGCCTGTATAGAAAAACACTAAGGTAGACAGCAAAACAATAGACAGGTAGCTATATTTGAGCATACATTCTGAATTATCATGAAACCCAAAAGCATAAGGTTTTGGGGGTGTGTTTATTTTGCGGTGTCTCTTGTATGTCCAAACAACAGTTTCAGCGTTTAAGCCTGACTGCATGAGTTCATACTCATTGTACTTTATACATCATTCTAAACTAGATTTCTTATTTTTGACAAATGCAAGCTCTTTACCTTGCCAGCAAGAAAACATCTATATGAGAAATGATCCATATGTAAAAGTTCATTAATTTATTAGGTTTTTTGCTTCTGGAGATTGTTTTCCTAAGTCTGTTTTACATTTCATTTTGTACACTGTGTCTGTGTTAATTGCTGTGCTCTCCAGTTGTGGATATTCTGAAACATTCACCCTTAGCAGCTTGCATATATTTACGTAATCAATAGTTCTTCCAGTTGCTTATTGAAGTATAAAGACCTAGCTTTGGACTGAGGTCCAAAAGAGGTTATGAATATCTAAGATGGGATTTAGATCGTATGTAGGTCATGTAGATCCCTCAATCTGAGAGTGAAATCTTTGAACCACCTGAAATCCTACAGACACACCAGAATGTCTCTGTTGATACTTGGAGGAGAGGAAAAGGTGGTTGCTGTTTACAATTCCCTCATTGTAAAAAGTTTTCCTCTGTGCGGTTCTACAGTTGCCTCTACCGTTTTTGCAGAATTGGGCAGCACAATGCATCTTACACCCAAATGCAAATTGATTGACTTCCTTCTCATAAAGCATGACCAGAGCATTCTTTTCACTTAGAGGAGAAAGTTTTTTTACAGAAGACAAGGGGACACCAACTTTTAACTCAAATAGATGGCTTGTGGGGTGGTCAAACCAGTGATGCTGCAACTTTTTCAAGTGGCTTGAATTAATGTAATATCCCATATACATCCTGGTGAGCTGGGTTTGAATTCCATTGCAGAATTCAAATCTTCTGACTCTCAGGAAAGGTAATGCATTTTGCATCAACAGTCGGGAAATAAGATGCCCAGGCAGTTGTTGCAATGGGCATTTGAGCCAAACTTCTCTCCTACATGAGTGCCCATAGTATTGAACTAAACACTTTCAAAAATAGGCTTTAACTGACAGAAAAAAAAAAAAAGAAAAAAAAAAGCATAGTATGAAGACTCCAGCATCATGACAATTCTAGTTGCTGAGTTCTTCCTCTTTCTGTGTCCTGAAACAAGGAGGAATTCTGCTGCTGCTTTGAATTAACTATTTGGGCACTTAAACTGGAGAGAGCCTAGTGTTCTACATCTGGTGATTTAGGCCAAGTTTGCCATTTTTGCAGGCCACATCTTAAACTGCTTCATAATTAAGCTCACAGTTGTTTGGGGGATTTCTCTTGAGGTAGTTACCTCTTCTCCATCGGGAGATAGTGGCAAAGTTCAGAATCACACATGGCTTCAAAGTCCGTAATCATAAGAAAACTGTACTGTTGCCAGCTGCAACTGGTTGGTCTAAGCAAATTCGGTTAAATTCATAATATGTTTCTTAGTTTTTTCAAGAATAAAAGCACAATGTCCTTAAAATACTCATTTGCTATGTTAGCATTAAGTTCAACATGTCATTTATGCAGTGGATAAAGACTAGTTACATTACATACTTTTGGGAAAATCATTAATAATCTACTAAGCAAACTGTTACAAGCAGTGCCAAAACAAAGGTGCATATTTTAAATATTTCATTTCAAGAGATCTAGTAAGTTGCAAATACTTTCAAAAATTGAGAATGATTTAGCTTGATGCCTCAGTATTTGAAGTTTCACAAATCTGTTAAAACTGGAGGACAATTTTAGCAGCCCTTTTAGTGTATGTAAGGGAAGGCAGTTTATAAAGCAATGAATTTTGAGTCTGTCACATGAAAATAATGGGTCATTATTGTTGTCTGACTTGGGTCAAACAGTTCTTGATACAATTGTGGCTGCTATGAAAAAGGTATTTAGATCTAGACTGGAAGAACAACTCGATGCAGCAGGTAGTATTTTAGTTTTAAAGCGAGAACTTCAAGTTTGGCGATTTATTCTGTGCTGTTCTGGAAGCAGCACAGGTTAGATCTGCAAAAACCTACTACTTTGACAAAACCAGGAATGCATTAAAATCCTTCTGTGTCTGGCTTTCTTTTATGAGAAAAATGTGATTATAACTCAAATTAGCCTCAAAGATTCGAGAAATTCCTCATTGCTGCGTATTAGCCTCAACTACTCACAGGCTGTCTCCACATTGTTTTTTTCCATAATTCCACAGATCTTGGCATTTTTGCATGACATAACTAGACGGAGAAGATGCAGGAAGGTAACAGCTGGGTGAACAGAACACTGCTACTGGGACAGCAAATTTCTGATAGTTGATGCTGAGAAATTGTGGCAGCTTTAGTAAATTTTTAGAGAACTTCTGCTCAGGAAGATGCTAAGAATAGTAAACAACTTTGTCAGAACCTCTAGTTTTCAGTAGCACAGAACGTATCATCCTTCCTTGCAAGAAGGTTATATACATTTGGGAAGCCAAGTGACATGGGTTATTTTTTCCTCTACAAACCCCACATTATTTTCTCAGAATGTTGTCAGAACCCAGGAGATTTTAATTCTGTAAGTATCTGGTGCAATCCTAATCAACAGAGAAAGAAGGTAGATTGTTGCCCGCAGAAGATTGCCAGGAGACAGCAAAATGGGAAGACTTCAAAGCCCCGTCGGTGTGTGCCTGGCGAAGTTGGGCTGGTTGTGGCGCTGGAGGGGTCAGCTGAAGTGAAGTGATGGCTGCTGCTGTGGGAATGGGGAATTGCTCTTCATCTTATGCAAAAGGGCTGTTTCTCTCTGTTTGGCATCAGTAGAATCACTGTACCTGACTTTAGAGAGTTTTCCCTCTAGGTCTGTCACAATTCTCTGCTTTTTTTTTTATACCTGCCTTCCCTGCAGGATGAAAAGTAGCTCTCATTCATGTGATAGCAAAATTTGCTTTTGCCTGTGCTACTGAGACTCTTTTAAGCTGACTCTCAATAATTTTTTTTTTCTCCTGTATATCTCTGAAGCATCAATTGTCCCATCTGAAAGAGGTGGCAGGTGTCCAGAGTAACAAGAGATTTAACATCTGGATGGTCATGATGAGGAATGTTTTTACTGCTAGGCGTCTTGTTGAGTAGCAACTAGTCTTGTGATCTGGACTAATTGTCAGCAGTACGGGAGGCAAGCAGCGCTGTCTGGCTTTCATTGCATAAAATCATCCCACTAATCCCGCTTGCTTTCAATAAAATCTTTTTGTAGCTGAAGAGCTATTGAAACTGAATTCAGAAAGGAGTTCTCAGAAGCAAACTGTTCCTGTGGCTTCTTTCTGTAAGTCCTATAGTAAAATGGTTTGATTTCTACTTCAGCAATTTGATTGCTTGCATCCAACTTTTTTTTTTTTTTGTCAACTTTCTCTAAGAAAATCTGTTTCACTGTGCATGTGATTACCTGACTTTATTTGTGACTTCTGTTATCCCTGGTGGACTACAGGGATGCCTAGGTTATTTGGGCATAGAAACAGCAACGTTTAAAGTTGATTCCTATAAAATAATGCAGTGTGCCTGTTGCAGGAATATGAGATCTGCCCTCTTCTGTTTTAAATCAATTTCACAGCCTTGATCCTTACTATTCAAGATGTCCCCAGACCCAGGATTTCTTAAGGGCTGGCTAATACTCTGGTGAAAGCTGTTGTCAATACCAGCAGGCTTTTAGCACAACTTCTCACAGTCATGTTAAAACTCATAATTTAATATACATGAAAACTGTAGTTTTAAAGCATTATGCAGGAACAATCAGCAATAATAACTAGAAGAGTAATTCTACAACTGGTTCATATTTTGAGTAACAGTATTTCCAGGTATGTTATCTGTTACCTAATGAAAAAGTACTATTATAAGCAAGTTATTATAAGAAATTGAGTAGAGAAAGCAATGGATTAACTTACATTGCATGACTTAGCGATTTATATTTTTTTTAAATCACTGTTAAGAACTAGCTAGTAGATAACACTACTCATCACTGGAGAGGAAATTTAAATTGATATTAAGGATGTCAGAAAGTATGGAGGGACTGTCAACAGAAGAGTCTGCAAATTTGAGTGGAAAGAACAACGATTAAATTCAAACAGATCAAATTGAAATACAATTTTGTATGTTCCATAGATTGGATTCCTAATAATCCTTAGCAGTTTAATACTGACATGTTATGATTCTTGCCCTGTGTCAGCATCTTTAACGGCAATGACAGTTGAAGCTGATGGACAAATAAATCTTAAGTCTAAATAAGTGATACCTGAACTCTAAGTAAAAAGAGCTGGAGTAAACATGAACTGTACATAGCACCTGGAAAAGGACTTGAAAAATCTTCTGTATGAAGAAGAAAGCTGACCAAAAAAAAAGAATAGACAAATAATCTTCTCGTGTAACCTGTGAATGATGATAGTAAAGCTGTGAGTAAGAAGCTTGATGAGTTGTCAAACTTATGTCAACTGAAGGTGCTTGTTCAGTGTTTGAAACTGTAGATTGAAAAATCTAAACCATACACACAGTTGTTAATTCCAGCTTACCTGGTGAATGTTCAAATTGAAAGTCCATCAAAGTATGGACAGATATCATAATGCCTTCAAAAGAGAAAGTCTTGGAAATATTAGATGTGATAAATGGAGTAACTTACTACAAATGCTACACCTGGGTTCACCAAGTTATTATGGCTGAAGTTATCTAAAATAAGCTAACCTATGGCAAGACTGTTACTTCTGAACTTTTTGCATGTAGCAAGAAATGTGAAGTGCCATTAGGATCTAGGAATAAACCCTAATCCTTCACTGTTCTAGTGGAGAGGACTGGTTTGGATTCCAGTTAAAGTAGATGTAAGATGCAGCAAAATTTGTATCTGTTATGGGATACCTACACTAACCTAATTTGGGAACATCTGTCTTGTAAAGAAATCTTGAATCCAGCATATTGATTTGCACCACTTCCAATGCCAAGTTTATGTTGTATGCGTTGTCTCAGTTTGAAAGATAAAATCTGATTGCCAACCTCTGAAAATGTCAGAGGTTCAACATGGAGAAAATTGAACATTGGCTTTGACGTAGCAACTCGGTATAGCTGTCTTTGTCTTTGCTTGCAATTTATTCTGCTCTATTGTGTTCAGGGAATCTTTTCTTCTGTCTTTTTCCTGCCTTCTTGGCCTTATGAGTAGGCTGCAGATCTTGGAAAGAAGTACTTAAAAAAATAACAAAATGGTTTAGAAACAGTTTTTTGGAATACATGAATGTACATAGATAATGTCTTGTCATATTTGCAATGAATCCACTGCATCATTGCCGTAAGCTCTAAAGGATCAGCTACTTGTTTGCATGACAAGTTGTTCTTGCTCTTTTCAAAATAATCTATTATATCCAGTTTATATAACATAATTTCTATTTAAGAGATGCATAGCAGGACACCACTAACGATCGATTCTGTTCAGCAGTCAAGAATGGATTCCCCTCCACTCAGCTTTTTAAAGCATTGGCCCTATAGAGGCACTCTGCTAATAATTAGAATGGAACGCGAACATTTTAATTTGGATTATTTTAGGCTATAAACTCTTCAAGGAAGGCAATTTCTATTAGTGGATCACCTGTTTCAAGGAGGATCCGTCCTGTTGTTTCAAAATCAGGATCACACAGATCACAGACAGAACTGTTAGTGCTACTTAAAATTATCTGTTCATATTAGTATTCTGAGATTTCGCTTTGAACAAGTAAAACTTTATCATACTGCAACGGTAGAAACTGCAGTTTTCTATGCCAAATGTCTACCTCTGGGTAAAGGTTTTGGTTAATTAGAGTTGGGATTTTTTTGTTTGTGGAATTTTCATTTAAACTTAATCATCCCAGGAAATGAGGCTTAGTTTGTAGGGAAAAGAGGTCACTTTCCCTTGTTAAGTCTTGCTGTCATTTTGTTAAGGAGATCCAGCACTTGCCTATTTTTAAAGCAAAGTCCTGCAATTTCATGGGCAGAAAGGTGCGTGGGAGGAACCAAACAGACTAAACTACAAGCAGATGGTACCAGAGTATTTTTAACTATTGAAGTACTCGCTTATGAATCTTGTCGTAGAACAGAAGTCCCAAAGCTTTATATTTTCTTCTTCCAGCAAATAGCTGTACAACCCCCTGGCAGGTATGTTCGCTAGTGCTACTAAAGGGTAACACAGGTTACCCCATCCCAGGCAGTATCGGTTCTGATTCAGTGCGTTGCCTGTTCACATTTTAAGTTTTATTTGATTTGGGTGACTCAGACTACTTGATTTCAATTTCTAGCTTCTTCACAAAGACCTCATATTCAAAAAACTAAAATTGAATGTGGTATTCCTAAAACATTTTCAGTAATAAGTGTGTATATTTCTTTGAGTACTACATTTTAAGATGCATTTATGTGGTACTTGGATTTTGGACTGTAGGTCATTTGATATAACACAGATGCCAAGTGATTAAAAGGATCTTAACTTTATATGAAGCTTGTCATCTTTGTTATCTATAGTGAAGTATAGAAATTTGGAATCGGGAAGCTCCTCATTCTAGGTGGGGAAAAAGCCTGTTTGTTTCCTTACTTAAGTAAAAATGATAATGCGAAATCTGGTGCTACTGTTCTCCCAGGATGCAGATTCCGGTATACATGGAGAGGCTGAAGCAGGCAGCTCTCCATCCTTTGGATTCTCAGTAATAAACTTTAATCCTGAAGTATCAGGACTTAGGAGGTGTCTTTGCTGATCTTTGGCAGTCAAACTGTTACATTTTAGTACGGGACTGAATGCCTGTCCATTAGCGTGCTTCATCATCTGGACTTACGTGGGTTATTTTGTTCCTTTGTTCAGTATTGAGAAACTTAATATATAGAAGATAACTCATTTGTTTCCTTTTCCCCCCTCTCCTTGTGGTATTTTTAGGTTAGAGAATTAGGGTTTAACAACGAAAGAAAATAAAATTTTAATATCAACTGTGATGTATTATGGTGATAGTAATAGAAGTGTGTAGCATTGCTTACATTATCTTAATAAGCTAGGAATGTTTTAGAAAGGACAAAGTCTAGAAAGTTTCTTTTTGCCAGTTTGGGATCCATATATGAACAAAGCCAGCAGAAGAACATCAGCCTCGCCGTATTTAATGTATGTTCAATATTGGTATTTTGCAGTAAGCTGCTAATGAATTCTTCTATAGCCCAAATAATGTAATTTTTTAATGTTCCTTTTTTTGTTGTTTTCATGCAGGTTACCATGAAAGCCAAACAACTAAAGGATTCTGTTACATATACACCAGGTGTGTGCTACTACATCCTCACTGACACGTATAAAAAGCACTGTATTTGGATTGTAGCCATGCAAATACAGTGCATTTTGTACCTTTCGAGGTATGCTTTGCAGAGAGACTTTTGCAACCTTGCCTTACTTTGAGCGAAGAACTTATGGGTATTCTGAGGGAACATTTCCCTTTAGCTACATCCTCCCAGGCTTTCTTATTCAGTTTATTGTGGGTTTTGTTCATTTGTTCAGGCTCTGTTGTGTTATGTTTGTTTATATCAGTGTGGTAATTTACTAATACTTCACACATACCAGATAAGCTCATAATTGGCAAAGTTCATTGCTTCATAACAAGTACCTTTCTTGATAAGCATTTTCCTTAAACTCTTAATCTAGAAGAGCTTTTTTCTCCTCTCTGCATTATTCCAGGTACCTTTTATTTGTGGGCAGTTCCCTGCTTGTTTGTGGTTTTATTTTTTTAGAAGTGTAACAACAATACTTCTAACAGGTATCATTAGGCTCTCCGAGCTTAAAACGCTGGCCCAGAATTCCAAGAATGTCAAAGTCAACGTGAATTTGCCAGACCACATAATCACCCAGCGAGAAAGGGAGGAGGAGGAAGAGGAGGAAGAGGGGAACTACAATCGTATCCCAGAGCAGACGGATGTCCAAACAGATCAAAAGGAGATCACTGCAAGTGAAACTAGACACCGCAAACGAAAAATTGTCAAAGCACCTGAAATAACTCTACCAGCAATGAAAGCGGTACCAGAAGAGAAGGGCAGAGGAAGACGCCAGAAGGATTTTGATAACACCGAGCAAGAGGAAGAGAGTGATGATGAGAGCAGAAAAAGAGAGAAAAGCCGTGCCCCAGAAGAACTGTGGACTCAAAATCAACAGAAACTTCTTGAAATGGCCTTGCAGCAGTATCCAAAGGGAACATCAGATCGCTGGGATAAAATAGCAAAATGTGTTCCTGGAAAAAGCAAGGTATGCTTAGTTTTGTTTGAACTGTAGTATAAATTGGGGGGAAATATATTTTCTACCAGTTTATGATTACCTTATGAACTGAGGGTCCATGCAGAAAGGTGAGGTCTTTACTTAGCCTATCAGTCCAGACATAATTAACCTAAAGAGCATTACTGTCATGTTTGTTGTTTTTATTTAAAACATATTTTCATTTAATTCAGTCTGTTTGATCTATTATAGAAAATGTTGAAATACCTCCTGTTTCATTTAAAATACCTACCTCTCCTCTGCCTTTCAGATCTTCAATTGCAGGACAAATTAGATTTTAAAACAAATCTTGATTCAAAGTTAGTAACCAAATGTTGATGAGCTGCTTTACTTATACCTTACAATACCTTTCTCAACCCATCTCAGTGAACAAACAAAATAAGTAATCCATCTACAAGTGTTAAATGCTCAATAATCTATCTAATGTTCTTTTTTGTAAGTATAATCTTTTTAAAATAGCCATTTGTCATTGATATAGTTTGTCTGTGCTAGATTTCATAATAGTTGTGATAGCTTAGTTTGCTTGCTTCAGTCATTGTAGCTGCAGAAAACCCTAATTTTATTTGCGCCAAGCACAGTGAGATAGAGCAGAAAATGTGGGTGGGGGATTTGAGTGCTTCTCTGGCCCTGAAGCTGTTCAGCAGTATCTGGTGTCAGTGGGTGCTATGTTAGTGACCGTAAAGTCTTATCTTACCTATCTGCAGAATAACTGGTCTGAAATAGGTGTTACAATACAACTGTTTAATAATTGCTTTTCCAGTCATTGTCAAGAAGTACTGGGCGACTGTTTTCTTGGGTCTGTGTGCTCTTTAAAGAGAGAAATTATCCATTAAGAAATGTAAATTGCAAGTTCATTTTTCTAATCTGCTCTTCACTAGACAAAGATTCTCCCTCTGAAATTCAGTGCACTACTTTAAAAACAAAAACCAAAGCAAAACCAAAAAGACCCCCTAAAAACCCACACAACCCCCAGAACCTAGCTCTTCTTCTAGAATGAGGTAGCATGTATAGAGTTAAAGCAGAACTAAAATACCAAACTTAATTAACACTTTTGTTTTTCCTTTTAGGAGGAGTGTATAGCAAGATACAAGTTGCTTGTTGAACTGGTACAAAAGAAAAAAATGGCTAAAAGCTGAATGTTCTGAGCAGAAGAGATGTAGCTGATCTTTGTCAAAATGGGGCTTTAAATCTCATGTGCAGGAAATTGCGTTTTTGTACCTCAGTATTTCTATACATCATGTGCCTTAGTAAAAGAAAATATTAATAAATCTTATACCATCTTACCTATTTTGTGTGTTGAAGAATGAAGGTGTATTTTTGTGTTGGAGAGCTGCTTACGCAGATGTGTGATAACAATGTCTTAAAAATTAGTGGACCTTCAGGGAAAACCTACACTGATAATTGCATGCTGGAACTGGTAGGTTTACAGCCAATTAATATACAGAATATAAAGAATTTATATTTGTTTTGAAAGAGAGAATTGATCTGAAACTGTTAAGCAAGTATGAGAGTAATGAAACTCTGGACTCAGAATGTATTTTTCTTTCTTGCATCTATAAATCCATGACCAAATGCTTATAAGCATGTCTGCTGCTACACGAAATGTTTAGTCATTCTAGCAATATTTTGAAATAAGTAGTATTTCTAATCTTAACTTTCACATACATTTATATGCACCTGCAATATACCTTTTTCACCAACCCTGCAGACTCATACACAGTGTTAATTCGGTAAAGTTGAAATGGGTAAGAACATTAAAGGCCTTAATTTCTTAATTAGAAATTAAGATATAAAAGGTATATGCTTCATGACCAGTTTTGAAGTTCAGAATAGGACCTAAAAGCTAACATTATTGGGCTAAGAGCCCTCATATTTGGGGGGGGGAGGTTGTATATGCTGGATTCAATATAGTTTGATTTTATATTTGAAGCCTAGGTAATAAGGGTTGTTATTCCTTACGTGCTATTTTGTTTTTCGTAATTTTGGAAAAGTTATACAAAGCTTAAAATGCTGGAATAAAGGGTACTTAATGGGCTGTAAATTTTATCAATAGATCACAGCAGTCACCATAGTCTTTTGCAAGAAATGCCTAGGACTTGCATTTTTTTTTAAAGAATTATTTACCATTCAAATTCTGATTTAATATCAGGATTCTAGCAAGTTTGGGGGCTTTAATTCAAAATTAAAATGAAAAATCACAGGATCATGTATCTGAACTCAAAATCGGAACTTGGTGGCTGAAAATCTCTGTTAACTTTCTGCCATTTACATGGTTGATTTTCCTCAGTAACTGCTTGCCAATTCTGTTGCTTCTGACAGATCAGCATTTCAACCAAATTTTATCCCATTCCCATAAAATTTTAAGGGAGCAGTATTTAGGGAAGATAAGTGTTCCATATGTGTTCCTTTACCAAGTGGAACATTTTGGGGTTTGGGTTTTTTTGGTCATATATAAAAAATTAATCTTAGTCAGTAGAAATAATGGTATTATGGAAACTTTACTAGACACAAAGTAATGCATTGGAAACAATGTATTTAGAAGCTGTACTATGATCTGTGTGTGCTAACTGATCAAATAGTAATTCTGTGCTACTAATGCACCTATGAAGGAAGAGCCTTAAGTGAGATCAAGTGAGATATTTTCAAGAGATAGCAGGAAATCTTAACTTTGAAAAGGTATTAGTCATCCAGAACACTCAAAGACAGATGACTGTAGCTGTAAAGCAAGGTAACTGAAATGGTTGGGTGAATTGGCAAAAATTAACTTCGTGGAGAATTGATGGGGCTGGGGTATAAGAACACTAGTGAATGGAGATTTATTTTTCATGAAAAAAATAGACTGGCAATTGGAATATTTCTGCTGTTTCAAAAAAGAAAGCAAGTAACAGGAGTGTATAGCCTGTGAGGATAAAAGAGTCATCTTTCCTTTCTACTCTGGATTTACAAAACTTCGCCTGGAATGGTGTTTGGTATATCACACTTCAACAAGGCGTAGACTATCCAGAAGAGAGCAAAGACAATGATCCAGAGCCTACAAAGCCTGATTTGCTAGGAAGGACAGAAGGAATTGTTGGTATTTGCTCTACACAAGAGAGAGAAAGAGGGAAATCTTCAAGTATGTAAAAGGGGAGCCTTGCACTTGTGTGATCTCTGCGTCTCCCTGACGCAATTAATACAGAACTGTTGCCTGTCTGTTGTGGCTACGAAGAATAATAACGGGCTCAGTTTGGAGTGAGAAATAGTTTAGATATAGATATTGGGGCAAAAAAAAAAATCCAGTCGCAAACGTAGTAAGGTCTTGGGAGGACTTTGATACCTTTATCATTGGAAATCTTTAAAAAGTTATATGTGTAAAGAGTACCTGCTTAAGATTTGCACATATCACTACTGTGTATGTGGCAATAATTATGTACTGCCTGCCCAACACCTTCAGCTTCTCCCTGCCCTGGACTTTCTGGATGGGGTCGAAGGAAGAAGGACGAGCACAACTTACTTGGTAAGAAACTTTTTCTCTTTTTCTGTTTGTAAGAACATTCACACTGAGAAACTTTAAGCAGTGCTCCTGACAGTTTACCTGAAGGAAGATCCTTAAGGATGGGCAAAGATTGTACATGCCCTTCTGTCACACTTGTCAGGCTAAGTACCTGAAGCGATGGATGTCATTGTCTAATCACAGGTGCTGCTCATGCCTGGATGGAAGTGAATTGATGGACTGCATCCTTATTGCTTGAAGAATCAAGCTGCCTGAAAGTAGGGGCGAGCTGGCTGTGTAAGAGAAATGCATTGGCCTCTTCCACAGTGGAACTGCACCACGAATTGGTGGCAGTTGGGCCCAACTGTCTCATCGTCAAGAACAGGGAAGGTTTTGCAACGCACAGGTGGGTTATTTGGGCCTGGAAGGGTGTTTCACACTGAGTAGTCTGGCAGTGTAGGTCCTGGGACAAGGAATGTGGCAAGTCAGTGTCCAGCATCAGTGGATCTAATCTCTGCAACAGAGATGCCCGTTTAGGAGGGATCCTTCACGTAATGATGTAGTGAAAGCTTTGTCCAGGCCTCATCCAGTCTTACTTCGTTTGGTTCCTCAAGGGCCAAAGGAATTGGCCCAGCCTAAGCTTTAGCTTTTGTGTTTGGCTGCAGGGAGGAAGGCAGTATGGGGTAAGAGTCCAAGATCTGCAGGGCCTCTCAGGGTCCTCTCCTGGGGGTGCTAGGTGTCTTCTGGATGATGAGACAACTGGCCTTTTTGGCAGTAGATCCAGCCTGTCATGACCAAGGTCAGATGTGATGCTCGCTCGAGGAGTGGTAAACTGTAGCTGGGCTTTGTTTTCTCACTGTTCTGGTATCCACCACCAAAGCTAGTTTTTCTAAAACTTTCTGTCCATGAAAGTCAAGGTCACGCTAGGCTTCGGATTTAAGCAGCTTCTTCCAACTTTCATTCTAACACGGAATGCAGATTTCATTTAAGTAATGTTAATAGTTGCCTGCTAGCAAAATATTTTTTCTTTCCTGGGCAGTTGTGAGCTGTAGCTCAAAGTGCCTTTTGCACTATAACTTTGTGCATGAAAAGGTTTCAGTCTCAGAGGGTCTATGCTGAAGCTTCTGTACTGTGACTTGCACCCAAATGAGTTGGAGCCGAGTCTCTTTTGAGCAGCTTTGCACATCCCTGTGGATGGGATTAGGCAGAACGCTATGGAAAGGGGCATTTGCGGCAGGCTAGCCGGGGAGGGCAGTGTTACTGTACAAATACAGTCCAAATGCCAAGTTATAAAGCATCAGAATTTCATACAATTATAGCCTGACAACTATACACAAGTGGATGAGTAGAATATGTTTGAGATGCTATAAAGGTTAACAGTGCTCTAATTTAGGCTAGGTTAGTTCTAGAAGACAGACTAATAGATGCTGTTCTGCACTGTCCTGTAGCTCTAAATGTTTGGACTGTATTAATTATTCTCAACTTTACAGCTGTCAGGGTATGAATTAATTAAAAAAAAAAGCTGTTTCAAGGAAGATTTTGCAATGTGACCTCTTTATGAGATGACAATGGAAACACTGAGTGTTTGACTGACTGACTTTAAAAGACCTGTCCTTTAGGCAGAACCAACAGTGAGATTTTTAGTGCAGCTTATTAAAAACAGGCACCAGAAAATCAGTCAGTTAAATGGCACACAATGCTATTGCTGGAAGAGTAGCTCCTGCTAACACAGCTTGAATGGCTAAAGTTGATAAAACCAGGGTTTGAGAAGTCATAGGCTGTCCAGAATTAGTTGGCTCCTGTAAGCCATAAGGTGTGTTGTGGTTGTCAGTGAAGCTGGATTTTGGTGGAAAAAACAGCAGAAATTTCAAAAGCCCGTTAACACAAAACTCTTCTGAAATGCAGCACATTTAGTCTGTGCTGCTCTTGTGACACTGAGGCCGGAGCAGTTCCCGACGCATTTGAGGGTAGCTCAGTAACCAGTGACTTACTTAGCTGCTTTGGCATTCCACAGGGAGGGCAGTATCAGCTTCTGCTGAACTGGTGCCAAATCAGCCACAGACCATCATCTTTGATGTCAGGATCTGCAAAATCATTGAAACAAGGTTGGTTTTGCCTGCATCTGGCCCTCTCACATGATGTCATCGCTTTCTTTAAAGGGCTAGTGAATTGGATTTTTGTTCGGATGTCAGAACTGTGCTTTTCATTATTTCCCTGCTGTTGATTGTTGGTCCATCAGGACTGTGCATATGGTAAAACATCCACTGCTGTCCTGGGCTTCTGGCACCAACCTCTTAACAAGCTGCGATTTTAAGAATGTCCTGAATTTGACATTTTCACTAGTATTTCCAACTTTACCCCTTTCATGCTTCTCTGTGTCTTACCAGGAGACTGATACCAGAGTTTAGGCAGTCCCTCTCAAAGAAACACACAAGGAAAAGCAGGGCTTACCACTTTTACTGGTTTCTGTGGTACTGTTCCAATATGAGCAAGATGATGTCTACCAGGTAAAGTTTTTGGCTTCAGCTTAGGTCCGTGAATAAAGCAGCAGTAACATAACCTTTGAGTCCATGACACCAGTGGAAGGGACACTCAGGATTCCCTGGAGGCATTGTGCTGGTGGGCATATTGGGCTTTTCTTCCCTCCATCTACAGGCCTAGCAGTAGGAAGTGTAACTCTAGTGGCCCAGCATATAGTGCTATATACTCTCCCTTCTTAGCACTGACTAACAAACAGCCAGTGCCCAACAGAGCCAGCAGAAAGATGGTACCCAGTTCTAGAGCTTATCTAGACAGTGTATAGGTTTAGTCAGTAGAAATGCCTTGTCTTCTAAGCCTCTCCACCTCAGCATGAAAGAGTCATTAACTACCCCTAGAATGCAGGGAATTTTTTCTAGCCCTGATGACCAAGGAGCCACTCAGCAGGTAGGGGTTAGTGATGCCCCTAGCTGTGCCAGATGATGTTTCACATTCCCCTGCTGTTAGTTCTGAGCTTGCTCATTTACCTTTCCTCTCTCAGGACTCCAGTTTTCCCCATTTGAAAATAAAACAAAAATACTCAATCCTCAGGATTTGAGCAGATGGAATAATATACAAATGGCGTAGGCCTATGGCAACACTATCCTCCTGCTGCTTGTTCCAAAAGCTAGTCTCAGCCCAAGGCTGCACCTGACTAGCAAGGGGCTAAAAATGGCAAGGAAGCCATAATGCATCCCTTGTCTGCCAAAACCTGTACTAGCACAAACCTCACATTTTATCTTCAAGTGACAGTACAGGAAGGGTCAAGTTCCTCCTTGCTGCCTGGGAAATAAAAGACCAGGAGTTCAGCTATGTGCTTGCCAACCCTTCCATGGACAATAAGCCAAATTCCTGGAAAAAACATTGAGCTGGTGTTACAGAAAATACAGTACAAAAATTACAGCAACAACCAAAGGCCTCAATCCACCTCAACACAGGCACCATGTAGATAAGGAACCCATCCCATCTCCACAGAGGTCTCTGTAAGTTGTTTAAAAATTAACTGGGGCCCTTAGAGAAACAGCTCATTCCTTCTCATGTCACTTCACAGTAATTTCTCTCTGAAGGATGAAAGAAAAAACTCTGACATCAGACTATGGTACAGGGCTGCAACTCGACATTTGCACCCAGTAAGCAAAAATGTCCCTGGACGGTATTGCAGCCCTACCTGTGCTTGTGAAAGCAAAAATTTACATGAGAAACATTTTAAAAAATTTGTTGTAATAAATTTTAGTGGCCATGTACAATTGAAATCCTTCCTGTCATGTGATGTTAACAGAAATATTCAATTCTTCTACAAGACTCACTTTCACACAAGCAGTATACAACTATAAACATTATTAAAGTTTATTAACAAAAGCTTTGTACATATCTTTTCATACACTTGGAATTTTACATCTAGTCAAAATAACAGCACATTTCCATCTTACCTTTTGTACAAATTGTTACAGAATATCCACCAGTGGGTTGAGTAAGTAAAATAAACCACTGGTTTACTTTTGTAAAGTATCTACAAAAGTGATTTGCGACATTTTTAAAAAATTCCCCAGAACATATAAAAATAAATTATTTTTACTTTTCAATTAAATCTACTAATTAGAAATATTACAAATCAAAATATCAATGTTTTCTTATGAATTCTTCACAATACAAAACAGATTCACAAAACTTTATTTACAGAAATGAGGTAAGAACTGTGCAATGTTTAACTAAGAAACATATTGCAGAATTAACATGTTCTTCCAAATAAGTACACAGTGGAGGTCTAATTACAGCTGGGTCTTTTCCTCTAATAATTCCCACCTTAATATTGATTAGTGGTCATTACCCCCATTTAAACTATCCTTCACCATACTGCATAGACTCACGCCATGAAATCAGCTACTGTCAGAAGTGTTGTAACACAAGTTCACCCGTTTCAACCACCGGTAAATTTTAGTGGGAAATATTAACTCACTTTTTTGGTAATTTATTAGTGAAAAGTGACCCAGGTAACAATCTGCCTGAGCTATCTACAGTGGTATAAACACCTCTAGTAAAGGCAGAATAACAAGGCTGCTGGTGCAACACAGAATATTCCCGCTGCTAACAAGGACATGGCTAGTGCATGATCAGCTGTTTGCAGCCATTTCAACAAAATGGAGGTAGCAACAGGCACTTGGTTTAGGCCAAACACTACACATACTTCTTCCAGTGTGGCCTTCTCATCTGGTAAGAAAACTTTGTCACTGGAACCAAACCGGCTCCTTTAAAAACCTCAGAACTCTAAAACCTACACCAAAATTAATAAACTTTGGATTCCATACTGTAATTCTTACTCGGGAAAAACTCCCACTATATAACAACAGGAATTTAAAGGAATAAAAAGTTCAGAAGTGGATTCCCTTATGAGTCAGGTTTCAAAACAGGTGCATAAAAAAGAAATGACAAACATCAAGTCCCGGCTGCCATTACAAGCTTAGTCTAAAAGGATATATTGCAACTGCAGCAGAAGATCAGACTGGGTAGGGTTGGGGAGGGTTTGTTTTTTAAAACTACTGCTCTGAAACCAAAGTAACACATGATTGCAGACAGTTTACTAGCCTTTAAATTTATATGATTATGACTGAAGAGTCAAGTGTATGTTTTTCTGTGGTTGAATTTGTACTTAGTACCATCATATCGACAAAATAATTATGGTTTGCAGAGTTTTATCTACTTCACAGTCTGAACCATTAAAAAGTATGTCCATTTTAGTGCAACAAGAAAGCAAATGAAAGCCTACCAAAAATATCCTTATGAAAATTATTAACCTTTTGCTGTGCAGTAGGAGTTCCTTGTTACATTTCTTCAATCTGCAGAAAGGAAAACTGCAGTTTGCAGCCAGATGAAGTGCTATAACAGCAGGACATGCAGTTCTCAAGTATCTTTCAAACGTCAACTCTTCTCTGACGCAACTGGTCCAGTTTTATCATTGAGCCTCTGTGTAAGAGAAAATACTTCTAAAAATCAGATTATAAAATACAGAGTTAAGTAAAATCAAATTCATACAAATGACAAAGCTGATGAGGCACGTTTAACCAGAGCTATCTAAATAGTAACTTCTGCATTGTAAAGAATAATCATGTATTGTAGAATTAAAAAGTGGGAAAGGAAAGAGTAATTAAAGGATGAATCCTACACTGAAGCAGCTCATACTAAGGTCATCACACCTGGCATTAGAAAACACCAATTTTGCTTCTACTTTCATTCCAACAAGACTTGCTGTTCCTGGCTGTTGGCCTCTCCTTAGAACTGCGTGATGGTCAAGACAAATACCAGGTGACCTCTGCTACATTTTATCCACTGGAGAGGGCTGAAATCTACACTTCATCAGAATAAAAATACAATTTCCATTTTGCCCTGTCACAATTATCTTTCTTTCATAAATTGCTACAAAGCCGTTTCCTGCATGTACTGAACAGGACTGAGCAAAAACCTCATCTCATTCACTGAGCATTCAGAAATGCTTGAAAACCTGTTCCAGCTGGAAATGAGATTAAAACATTCAATGCAATGTCTCAATTCTAACCTTAACAGAAAAAAAAAAAAAGGCAATTTCAAAAGAAACATATTCCTAAGGGTTTTGTTCAAAAGATGTTCTGAGATTTCCTGGAATTGTTTAGAGCTAACTGTTGTAAGAACAAAAACTAAAATTGTAACAGCGTATTTGTAAAATATACTAGTGCTGCCCAGTCACGCTGTCCAAACCTAGTAATAGCCATTTCAAAAAATTCAAAATAAGGTCACATATAGAATAATTTGTTCTGATGCAAACCAAATATAAGGTCTCAATTCCATTCACTACTAATTTTTAGAAAATGAGGGGAGAGAAATTTTAAACATACTAGAACAAATTGTGAACATTTCTAAATGAAGGCAAGGCACTGAGCAAACCCCTGTGATAGAGCGCTGCTGCTCTGACAGTCAGCGACCAGGAAAGAACGTGATCCTACCGGAGTCCTGCAGTTTGTAGTGCAGTTGCAACATCACAACAACAGACCAAACTGGAAAGTGACAACGACCATGCACAAAGCTTAATAAAAGTAAATGCTTGTGTTTTAGAATGGAAGGGAGCTGTTTCCAGGAAAACTGTCTTGAAAATTCATCATTTATGTTTTGTGACTCACCTTATGTTTGGGAAGTACCACAAAAGCCCAGCTGCCCGAGTCCTCCACCACCATGCCCCTAAAGTAGCTAAGGGCTTTGGGGGTGGGGAGCAGAGAGGGGACCAATATCTAGCCCCACACTCTTCCCGCCTGCTGTTGCAGACAAGCTTCCCTTTTTTCACTACCACTGCCATTTGATGTCTTCTCCAAGGAATACTGGAACTTTGTCTTCCTGCTCCACTCATCCTTTGTTTTTACAAGTTCCACATGCTCCTTCCCTTCTCATCCTCTCTTACCTTAATTGTATGACCCTTAGAGAATGAAGCCTATTCTCTGAATACTTGAAGAAAGAATTCCTGTCTCGGGGGTGGAGGTTACAGGCAAACACTGAAGGCAATGGAACATCTTTGCCAGAAAAATCTGTCTTGTTTCCTTACCTGTCTAGGAAAGGTTTTATTACTCTATCAAGCAAAGGAGTTGCTCAGCCTCCCAGTGTACAGCCTCATCTTCCCACGCCAGAACCAGGATAGACATAGACCATTCTCCTAATACATATTTCACCTCCCAGCAACAGGCTCCTCATCTCTCAACTCATCAACTAATCTCTGCAGCTCCACAGTGCCTGAGGCCTGGCCAGGACAAACTCTTCAAGTAAGGTGATAAAAGAAATGATCTACAAAATAGTGGACACAAAGTTGGGGAAGAAGGTTGGGGTGAGGAGGACTAGGCCTGCAGTTGTAATTACAAGAGGAAGGCATGGGTCACTGTATTGGTGTCCTGATCCAAGGAAACAGGAGTGTGCAGCAGACAGGTTAGGTGTAAGTGACTACAAGTTCACAGAGTTCTGAACCTCTTCAAGTGCAGCCCAAGGCTCAAGAAAAATAAAATAAAGAAAATAAAGAAAAAATCCACCATCCTTGAGTTCTGAATACAGGCACATAACTTGCTGCTTATCTTTTAGTTACCTTATGGAGATACTACATTGAAAACGAGGTGAGAAATATACTTACTGTCACCTTCTGAGCTGCGTTATCTCCGTGAATTGTAAGAAATGGGTTGGTGGTAGCTGCATTAAGTGGTGAAGCCTGTGTGCCTGAAAGTAAGTTGTTTATGGGTATCTGTGCTCCTCCAGTAATCTGCAATTGCTGTACTTCAGACTGATGGTGTTGGTGGTGGTGATGTTGTTGCTGTACTAATTGATACAAAAGGGCCTGATGTTGTTCCTTGAGTAATATGAGGAGAGGGAGGAGGGGAAAAAAAAATAAAAATCAAGAATTAGTTACTGAAAAATAGTTCCTCTCTGGGTTCTTGCTTATCCAAATCTTCAGTCAGTGCAACCCTTAACCTAATCCCAGCTAATTTAGGTTACTAATCAGGGAACTAATGAAGTTCCACAAGACTGTGGGAAAGGAAAGAAAGCACCTATAAAGTTTCCTGAAATCAGTAGCTCCACAGAAGTTCAGCTAAGCCTGCTGGCTTCATCGGGCCTGTATCAGAAGAAACAGACCTGAGGAGAATATCAAACCACGTTTGTCAAAGTACTAAAACTACACAATTAACAACACAAATAGTTAAACCAGTAACATAATAGCCTATATGAACACTGCAAGGCAGAGCAAAGACAGCTCATGAGATGATACCCAAAAATCTCTTCTAGAGTCCTACTGGAATTGGAGAATAGCTTAGGATATTGTTAGAATCCATCCATGGTCCCAAACTCTGCTGCCCACAGCTGATGCTGAGAGAGACAAGCCACCATGTCCACACGGGACAAAATGGGACTGAAGGCTCTAGGCAATGATTCTTCTAGCAATACACACAGCCCAGTAATATCCTGTAATTTGGCATGACTATCATCCAAAAAGGTTGAAGCAACTGAAAAACTAAAAAATTATCAAAACCTGTAATATCAAGTTAAACACATTTCTAGTATTTATATTAGGCTGAGGAGTTTATCCATGCCTTAGAATATAACAGGAATAAATCATAATTAACTGGAAACTTACTGATGTGAGTTGCTGGGTACTTAGTAATTGCTGAAATTGCTGGTGTTGTTGATGGAGTAGAAGTTGTCTCTGTTGGTCAGGAAGTAATCCTAGTCCCGAGGCACTGTAGGGTTTGACAGGGTAATACTGTAGTTTATATGAAAGTATGGGAACTTTTTACTTCAGCTTTCCATTGAAACAAAGAAAAGATATATATGAACAGACAGTTCCTATTTAGCATTTTGATTGCATACTGTCAAATATTAAATAGTCTGTCTGTCCAGTTGCAGTTTTTGATACATACCTAGACATTACCACCACCACCCATCTCATTTATGCTGAGCAACAGCAACACCTTGCCTGTAACCTAAGTCTACTACACGCACATTACTTTAAACTCAGATAATAATTACCATTTCTACATTTTTTTCAAATACTTTATACAGAAAGGCCACATTTTATAATATAAGACAGCTCTTGCCAACCTTTAGTATTTTGTTCATTAGCATTTACTTTGTCTTGTTTTCCTTCTAATTCTCATCTTTTGCTATATTCAAATCTTATCACTTTTGTCTATACCTCGTCTGTAATTTAGCAAACACATTCAGCCTTGAAGTGGGCCAACTGATGCTGCCACGGAATGAAGGAGGCTGCCTCTGCACTTGCCTACTACTTAGCTCCCAGTCCCTCTTTTCATGCCTACATAGAATTTTCTGCAGCTATTTAGGAAATTGGGCAGTGTCCTGGTTTCAGCTGGGATAGAGTTGATTTTCTTTCTAGTAGCTGGTATGGTGTTATGTTTTGGGTTCAGTATGAGAATATTGTTGATAACACACTGATGGTTTCAGTTGTTGCTAAGTAGTGTTTAGACTAAGTGAAGGATTTTTCAGCTTCTCATGCCCAGCCAGCGAGAAGGTTGGAGGGGCACAAGAAGTTGGGAGGGGACACAGCCAGGACCCAAACTGGCCAGAGAGGTATGTTACGTCATGCCCAGTATATAAACTGTATATAAGCATGCCCCCAGTATATAAACTGGGGGGAGTTGGCTTGGGAGGGATCCCTGCTTGGGAACTGGGCATCAGGCGGCAAGTGGTGAGCAATTGCATCGTGCATCACTTGTTTTGTATATTCCAATTTTTTTATTATTATTGTCATTTTATTATTGTTATTATTATTTTCTTCCTTTCTGTCCTAGTAAACTGTTCTTATCTCAATGCACGAGTTTTACTTTTTTTTCCCTAATTCTCTCCCCCATCCCCCTGGGTGGGGGAGAGTGAGTGAACGGCTGCATGGTGCTTAGCTGCTGGCTGGGGCTAAACCACAACAGGCAGGGAACTGTTCCAGCTGACAACTGGTCTGAAAATAAAGGGTTTCTTCAACTATGCCAGTTCACTGCAAGAACAACAGCATGAACAAGGGTGGGCTTGGAACAGAAGACCAGGAAGACAACTGGATTTATTCTTTCGGTACTAGTGTTAGCTTTTACTAGTTTAAAACACCCATTCAATTATTGTGTAGTTTCATGATAGGTTTACCCTGCTATTGAAAGGTTAAGTATTTCCCTTTCAGCTGTACCTTTCTGTCCCCTCCCCTTGCTCTAGGTCTTGCACAATGAGCTGCATCTCATGGGAACTGAGCTGAAACCTAAGCCAATACAAAACACAATGAAAGATTATCTATTAATGTAGACGAGGTTATTGTGTGAATTCACAAGCACTAGTACCAGCAAGAAGGTGTGCATACAATGACCAACAAGATGACAGGATTGCCAGGTGTGATTGGTAGTAAGGAATTAAATTAACTTAAATCAGCCACAAATCCACACAGTTAGGCTACAATCATTTAGCTCTTTAGGACATAGTATTTGCATATTGTAGTCCGGCTCTGTGATCACTTTGACATTTAGTTTGTATCAACCAGCCAGTATGAAAATACCCATATCATCACCATTCTCTACTGCTGGGACAGGGCAAGCAACGCAAACTTTGTTTCATACTTCATTTGACAGCCTCAATGCTATGTGAAACACGTGCTGGGCTACACTTATTAGCTCCTATAGGGAATGGGAAAACTATGTTTATGGGGCCACATGGGATCCACCAAGGGTACTGAGGCAGCCGATGGAAGTGCTCACCAAGCCATTTTTCATCATTTATCAGCAGTCGTGGCTAACCGGGGAGGTCCCTCTTGACTGGAGGTCAGCAAATGTGACATCCATCTACAAGAAGGGCCAGAAGAAGGCTCTGGGGAACTACAGGCCTGTCAGTCTGAGCTCGGTGCTGGGGAAGGTCATAGAGCAGATCATCCTGAGTGCCATCACATGGCACGTATAGGACAACCAGGTGATTGGGCCCAGTCAGCATGGGTTTATGAAAGGCAGGTCCTGCTTGACCAACTTGATCTCCTTCTATGACAAGGTGACCTGCTTAGTGGATGAGGGAAAAGCTGTGGATGTTGTTCACCTGGACTTCAGTAAAGCCTTTGACACCATTTCCTACAGCATTCTCCTGGAGAAACTGGCTGCTCATGGCTTGGACAGGCGTACACTTCGCTAGGCAAAAAACTGGCCAATAGCATCCTGGCTTGTATCAGAAATGGTGTGGCCAGCAGGACTAGGGAAGTGATCATTCCCCTGTACTCGGCACTGGTGAGGCAGCACCTCAAATCCTGTGTTCAGTTTTGGGCCCCTCACCATAGGAAAGACATTGAGGTGCTGGAGTGTGTCCAAAGAGGAGCAACGAAGCTGGTGAGGGGCCTGGAGCACAAGTCCTCTGAGGAGCAGCTGAGGGAACTGGGGTCCTTTAGTCTGGAGGAAAGGAGGCTGAGGGGAGACCTTATCACTCTCTACAGCTACCTGAAAGGAGGTTGTAGCAAGGTGGGCGTGGGTCTCTTCTCCCAAGTAACAAGCGATAGGACAAGAGGAAATGACCAAGTTTTGCCAGGGGAGGTTTAGATTGGATATTAGGAAAAATTTCTTCACCGAAAGGGTTGTCAAGCATTGGAACAGGCTGCCCAGGGAAGTGGTGGAGTCACCATCCCTGGAGGTATTTAAAAGACGTGTAGACATGGTGCTTAGGAACATGGTTTAGTGGTGGACTTGGCAGTGTTAGGTGTACGGTTGGACTTGATGATCTTAAAGGACTTTTCCAACCTAAATGATTCTATGATTTCCCATCATCTACTTCACAACATTCATTACTATCACTTCTGCTACTCTCCTGGTCCGCAAACCTCGTCAATGGTCTTTGTCCTTAGCCAAAAAGTCAATTCTACTGACCCTTGTCCTGTGCAAGCCATTTTGCGTCTGATTATTCTTGCTGTGCTGTTTTTTCCCTTGTATTATATCCTTTTCTGAAACTGCATAATCAGAACTGCACATAATATTCCAGGTACGTACACACCAAAGATTTAATGTGGCAGAACACAAAATGGATAACACCGCTCTGTTTATTCCCCAATAACTGCTAGCAATATTTGTTTGATTGTTGATGAAAGCAGAGATGACACTTCACCTATCCAAGGAAACTCTTAGTTTTTCCTCCTGAGCTACAACAGCAAAACTCAGGCCTAACATAAGCTAGAACTGCGCATGTGTTTGACTTTCAAATGATGACACTCATCTATTAATTGAAATTCCTTAAAACAGCTTTAAATTCAATTGTATCAAAAATATTTGTAATAACTGCAAAAAATAAGTACCTTCAGTTTGACTAATATTACCATTATTTCCTTCTTCTCTTTACCTTACTTTTTCTGTATTCTTCTATACTGGAATGAATCTTCTCCACTGTTTTTTCATTCTTTTACCCCATTCTTTCTTTTCTCCTATGTCATGTTTTACCTTTGCACTTCTTTTTTCTGCTGCTGTTCTCCTTTCTCTTTATCTGCTCTGCCTTCCCTCTTGCTCTGCATTGGCACTTGAACGAAAATACCCTCAGCCAGCAGCTGAGATCTAAGTGTCTAGAAACAAAACCTAACTGCAGAAGACAAAATGCTGCAGCTCCTGAGCTTCCCAGAAGAGGCAGTTCTCTGGATTTCACCACAGAGCTTTCTCTAAACCAGATCAGCTTAGAATGTAAATTTAATCCTTTTTAGCTTCTCATTAAAAGGTATATGATCAGTCTGAAACTCTCCATCCTACAGTCTTCTCTGGTTGCGAGAATGTAAAGAAACAATCCTATCTTTTTCCTCAAATCACTTAATCTCCCGGTTGCTAGCAATCTGTATTAAGCCATCTTTCTCCCAGAAAAGGATCAACTATTTTTCTCTGCCGAATGAATGCAGGCTCTTTTACCTACAATTTGAAACTCCCCCAAACAGCAATGTGCAAATCAGTGTTTTCTCACCTCCCTATGTCCCACAGTTAAAGAGCTCACAGGAATAAGGACAATATGCATAAAGAAGTCTTCATGTATTGGTGAATAATCTAGCTATTTTTCAAATGAAACTGTCCGAACAGATTCTGAAGCTTGGGAAGTTACTGTAAGTAGCAACTTACAGGAACATCTGGGAAGTCTTTTAATTACAGAACAACACACAAAAGTTAGAAAGTAGGGCTCAGTTCTCATGTGGCTTTCCATTGTCTTGTGAATAATGATTTAAACCACCTCCAAACTTGATCACCACCATACAATCTAAGCAGGTTCAGAGAGCTCACAATAGCATGACAGCAAACCTCCATGCCTGCCTGTGCTTGTTACCAATACCTAGAGGCATTTAACATTAAAGAAATAGTCAGCTAGTTGCCACTGAAACAGCATTGAACTAAGAGTAGCAGGAATAAACAGTGTTCCATACAGTTTTAGAACCAATAATCTCAACCAGTAGAAAATACTTTTTTTTTCCCCCCTTCATTCAAAGTCATCCCAGAGCCTCTTTACAACTTAGTTCCAGTAACAGAAGTTTTTTCATATTTTTCACTGAAGCGTAATGGAAGAAACAGTAATGAGGAATGTATGTGTCATTACTAAAATATTAGCACTGATTAGCATTAGTGCTTTCTCGGCCTGAACTTTTTTCCTCTAAATACACAATTAGAAATACTGAAAACTCACAAAAAATGGGGGCAATTGTGAAACACCTCAAAAGGAAGGGGGCCCAGCAAATCATCTGGATGAGCTCAATAAAGCAGAGAATTGCATGAAAAGTGCACTTTAAAATTTAATATAAACATTAATTTTAAATTACTGTTATCGATGGAGCAGTGCAGAAAAAAACAGAAATAGAGAAATGGAAATGTTGGCAGAGTTGTGCCTCATAAGCTTGTTGTAGCAGAAAACTGGGAATCATTGGAGTATTCCAGACTATGCTAAAAGTCAGAATGAGGGCTTATGAACAGGATACTAGTTGCAGTATTCTGTGTGAACTGGAATAGCTTACTAATAGGCTACACACTCAAGAGTTATAGCAGTTCTGATGGCTAATAAAAAAAAAAAAACACCAACAAAAAAAAACTTCTGCAATATAAAGAGTCAGAAATAAATAATCTGTGTATTAACAAAATCATATGAGAAAACAGCAACACGACCAGTATATTTTGGCATTACCTGAAAGTGGAACGCATTATACAACTGGTTAATATTATTGATTTTGTCTAGTGTTTCTCACTTTTCTTCACATTTCGTGTTTTCAGCAAACCTCTGATACTCGGAGAAGAAAACTTTCCATTAACGAAATGTCTTTTGTTTAACCTGTGATATTTTATTTTCATATATGATATAAAATATGAAAAAATATAACCTCCTCCATAAAAGTATAATAGCACATGAAAACAACAGGATACACTTGAAAGTATCGGGTTTTATGAGCCTATTGAAGCAATACCACAGAATGATATGGTACACAAATATTCAGGAGCTGCCAAACGAACAGCAAGGAAAGAAACTGGAAAAAGAAGCTACAAAACTAGGGATCCCTTGCATCATTCCAATCACATATGCCTTTTTTGGTGGGTAATCCACCATAATCTCCAAAAATAAACTCTACTTAAAGACAAGTAATCCACTCCCTATTTGCAGGCATTTCTTTCTACATAGAACTGTAGTTCTCCTTCCTAAGCGAGGACAATACAAGGGGTGGGGGGAAGGGGAGCAGGGAGAATGACTTAGCCCAGGCTCTGCTCCATCCCAAAATACTTCCAGACCAAGCAGTCCATTCCCCTCCCTGGAAAGCAGCTGTCTCCTTTTGTTACCCATTTGCCTTGCAGCTCAAGCAGCAGCAGTTTATGCTGCTGAGGATGCCTGGTTTTGGGGAAGGGCTGTTACAAATACTCAAGCATGGATCTTTTGATGCATTTAATGAAAAAAAAAAAAAAAAAAAAAAAAATCCTTAGGAACACCACTTGAAAAACTAATTTTGTTGTCTTTGGAGTCAGATGCAGAGAACTGAAAACACCATGCAACTGTATTACTACTTTGGTTAGTTATGCCTATTACACCTTTAATTACATGACCATATACTGTTCTCCTTCTCCCCCTCCCCCCTTCTTACTGCAACAAATGGTAGCTTTTCCAGTGCTCCTTTAATCCTGAAAGAACAATTGGCAGGACAAAGAATATTGTTTTCTGAACTAAAAAAAGAGCTGAAGCACATTTACATAATTACATTTGTTTGGGAATGTGACTTGATTAAAAAAACAGGAATAAATGGACACTAGGATTCGCAAAAACTAAACAGAAAACATCTCTTCTTTAACTTAACTATTTGTGCTTCCATTAAATGCTTTCTTACTTTCATTCACAGATCAGGAGCAGAACCTAGTTTGGCAATTACAGGCTAAGGAAGAAACAGTACCTTTTGAATAAGACGGTTTAAAAATATAGCTCAACTAAAGAACAGCAGGCACTACCAGGAAAAACATAAAATCAGCAAATTCTTACCTGTTATTTAACGTGGTTGGCAGAGGATGCGTTGCATTGGGTGGCACAGTTGCATGAGTGAGAGGAGAAGGGTTCTGCGATATTGTTGCTGGGGTCTGAATTACCCCATTTAAAGCCCCTACAATTCCATTGATTGCCAGCTGGCTGGCTGGCAGTGCTCCAATTATTCCACCCACACCAGGCACTGCAGGAATGGTGGAGGTTACAGTCTGCATACCACTAGCTAGTGCCCCCACTGTCACACCATTGACCTGTTGAACTCCTGTGACTCCTGAGCCTTGCTGAGCTGGACTCTGCCCAGCAGGTGGTGGAGTGGAAAGAGCTGATGAACTGCTGGTGCTTTGTCCGCTGGAGGTTATCTCCTGGTGTAAAAACAAACAACAAAACCCCCTCAGCTGCATAAAATTTCACCTAACAGCACAATGCAAGGACTATGAGGAGTTAACTTGTAACAAGTTTAAGTTTAGAAGAAACAAATAAAAATTACCTGATTTAATACAGGAAGAGAATTGTCTGGTAAAAAACTGTTTCCCAGATGAGGGCTTTTACTGCTGTTCAAGGAATCAGTGCTAGGTGCTAAAGTAATTATTTCAAAAAAAACACACAGTGGTTAAATTTCTGTAACATGTAAAAAGATTCAGAATAATTACTTTAATGTCAAAGGTAAACACAGAAAATGTAAAGTCAACCTTAAAATCATTGCTGAATAGTAAAATATTAACTACTTGGTGAATCAACAGATTCAAACAGATGTGCTCCAGACTGAAGTAAAAAAGAAACTGCACTGAAACAAGTAGTAATGTCTCATATAAATCTTCCAATTGACTTTTAAACATTTAAACACATCAACAAATACTTAGTCGATATTCATCCTACATGTATATACATCTCCCATCAATGGCATATGTGGATGAAATAGATATTTCATATAAATACATGTTCGAATTACTTTGACACTTTAATACTCTCCTCTACTTACCTGCTTGTACTGGAAAGGCATGTACTTGATGAGAAGGGCTAGGATTTGAAGTTATTGTTGGAAAGGGCACCGAAAGCTGTGCATTGAGTAGCTGAAGCCGCTCCTTCTTAGCTGTTAGATTCTTTATCTGTTCTTCTAACCGCCTATTTTCAACCTGAAGTTGGTGTAATGATTTAAGCATTCCTAAAACTAAGGTAAAAATGCATATGTTATCTCTCATAACCACATTTAAAGAATGAATAACATCTTCAATTTTTTTATTTCTGTGCTACAGTTTGAGACTAGCATTAAGTCATATGTAAAAATATAAATAAAATTATTACTGAGAAATACATTACAGAAATTTGACTTTAAGTGGAAAGGTTTAGGATCATTTTGTGTAATTTAAAGTGCAGAAAAAAGTACATAGCGTGTGATAGAGATTTTGTAATACATCTACACCCTGGCTTAAATACAGATGAAGCTACATGATTAGGGCTGACATTAATTTTAAGGAAACAGCAGTACATGATAACTTATCCCCAAACCAGAATATAAAAATAGTATTATTTTAGCAGCACAGGTTCATTGCATAGTTGGGGGGAAAAAAAAAAAATCCATTTCAGCTGCAGTATTAGAAATTTTAAACATTATCAAAACAGAAAAAGGTTGACAAATATGCATTCAACTAACAATACAGCCAACCAACAACATTCACAAGTTTGTGAAAAGGGAGGTTTTCTGCTTTAAGGCCTTGTGCAGTGAATCATAAACTTACAGAAACAATGAAAAAAATGTCATCCAACGTGAAGTTATAACGACACACCTTGTTGCGAGCAGGAGCTCTCATTTGCTTTGAGCGGCGATCTACAAATCACCCAGCAGGGAGCACTGTGTGAGCACTGCAGTTACCACCCCTTTTTTTGCAGAAAAAGGGCATCATCTTCTGTACTAACCTGATTTTTACTAAGCACAGTTTTCTCAAACTCCGATTTGGTTTCAGAACTTGGATTTCCCAACTAGTACTAGAGTGTGACTGTAAAGCCACAGGGATAGCCATTTTTTTTTTAATTCTAAATTGTATTTGTTTAACATGACCTCTGGGCCTACTACAGACATAAGTCTACTGGCATAGGCACATCTGGTCATTTCCCAAGGATTTAGCTTTTATCCCTCCTCTTCAAGTACATACAAAGGAACCCTCAGTGAGCCCAAATGAGATGCAATAAGACTTAGCTAAACCTGTCCTCCAGCTATCATGTTTAAAGGATTATCCCTGCATGAATTTCCTCACAATTAGCATTTTTGTCAGGATACCATTCATAAAAATACCAACTAGATACCACTTTACACTACCAACGAGAAGAATATGTTCAGTAAAATATAACACAAACCCTAACCTGGTATTAAAAAAAATGGTTTTTAAACGTATTCAATCATTGTCTTTGATACTGATATATTGTTGAATATGGAGATCCAAGTGACCTACTTATCACTTATGCTTTTAATGTATTCATTCTTGGACTATTCCACTCTATTAAACCTAACTTGAGAAAATAATTATTTGCTTGCTTTGAGAATTTCATGAGAAACACAGAACATAATAAACCTATGAAAGCCCAGTAGGACACCTGCCTAACATTTTAAGTATTTTTTTAAAACAGCAACAGAAGTAGGCAGTTTATATTTTAAAAAATGAAAAATGTAACGATTAAAAATTATTATGCCAATTTATATCACACAATATAAAGCAAACTGGGGAACTGTGCTATACTATTTACAGTAGTGGATCTAAGAGTCCAGAATTCATTTCCAAGCTCTGCAACCAACCAGCTGGATCTACAAGTCACTTCCTCTTGCATGACACAATTTCCCCATCCATAAAAATGTAGATAATTATAGAGAACTCTTTGTAATCTACTGAAGCCATGTGCTGCATTAGGAACTATGTTACAATTATACACTACAGTTATATTTCTATTCACAGCAGAAAATAAGTTTTTTTTAAATTCTTGGACAATTACTGAATGGCAGTTCTGAACAACACAGTTAACAAAAGCAGTAATAAACAGAATGTGAGTACTTACTGTCACTAGGGGTGCCTTGCTCTAACAAAAACTGTTGTCCTTCACTCCATTGCCTCTCCAGAAGCTGTTCTATGCTGGCTGCTACTGGGGGCAAATTTTCCCCACAACTGTTCCCTGATTGATCATAGCGAATCTGCAAGCTGCTTACAGGGGATCTGTTGAAAATATTGCAATTCATTGTTTAAAGAAAAGGATGGAAAGAAATTATATATTAATATATATTACATAATATATATTATATATTAGTAAAAGGCTGTTGAAGTTTCTTACCTTATATAAGGCCTTAGCATCTACATATCTTACATTTCCAAGACTAAGTTAATTCATCAAAATCACTAAGAAACCCTGGTTCTCACTGCCAAGGCTTTAATAAAAGAAAGATGTAGTATTTCATAGCATGTTAATTTATACTGAGAAAGCACATACAGACTAACAAACAGCATTGTATTAAATTATACAACACATACTTCTACAGCAGGAAGCAACTGTATATAGATACATAGAGCAACTGTCTTGGGGGCGGGGGGGGGGGGGGGGGGGGAGGAGGAAGTCTTCAAAACTTTCCCAGAGAAAACTGAGAAAATAAAAACAATTTATTAAAATCAGCAAAGTAATGGTACTTCCACACAGAAAGGCCATATATAATTCCACTGCCTAACTTGTTCTAAAAAGAATCATGTAAAATCAGATTTTTGAGCGACTATGTGAAAATATTATTTCACAAGGGACGCAATGAAAGTTGAACTTATCCTCTTCTCTGTCCTGTGCACACTTAATATACTTCCTTTTTTACTCATGATCACACATAGTTCAAAGAATAATCCCTTTGCCACATGTCTTTTCTCATTCTGGAGAAAATTAAATATTCAGCACACAGCCACTGAGAAAGCTGGCTACCCCGCAGGTCCTATGAGAAGGCTTCTTTTGCACTGGATGGGGCAAAATTTAACCTGTGAACAAAACCAGATGCTCAGTGTATTTCTGACACGGTATTCTGGCTTCATGTATGCATGGTCACATTGCTCGTACAGGACAAACACCAAAGCCCACTAAAAGCTGGATAGTGCTTTTGTTTGTTTTGTTGTTGTGCTGTTTTTTTAAATCAACTCCAGTGAGCTTAGATTCAGGTTCTTATATATTAGTTATTACTGCAAGTAATAACTATTGGTGCCATCAGAGGATCACAGCCGTACTGTTCTACATGCAGTGCAAACTTACCAACAAGACCACCATAGTCCCAGTACAGGACAACATATAGAGCTCAGGAAATCACTGTGTTAATTATGATTAGTGTAATAAGCAGTGGTCACAGCACATTAGCTACCTAACGACTGTCAAGCATTTTGTAGGCACCAGAGCAAAGCGATTTTTACGAGAAAAGGTTTTAAGTAGGTGACTTAAGAGCTCTGTAAGTATTTATAAATAATTCCTCTTTTGCATACAGAATAAAAGAAGAAAAAACACTTGTTAAAACAAAAAGCCCTGATGAATGGGTAACCAAGGTAGTGTTTTTTGACAAGAGATGACAACCAACAGCGCTTAACAGTTCAGCACAGACATGGCAAAACCAGCCTTAAAACTAGTTATTTACATGATGTGCTCAAGTGATGAGAAGGAAGGTTTATGTGGAAACATTCTGAACAGATGTACTACACTCCACGCAAACAAGCCACTTTAAAAAACAACAGCAAAAAAAACCCCAAAGCAAAACGGAAAAAAAAAACCCCAAACAAAACCAAAACCAGAAAACAAATACAGCAAACCACCACACGACCCCCACAGCAACTTCTTTCTCTGTATGCATGCTTCTGAAGGGTGCATAACACTACTCTAACAGATTGTGCCATTTGAATTATAAATCACCAACAAAATTCTTGCTGGGCTTAGGACTGTTTCCTATCAATTTCACAAAGGTAGAAAGAAAGCAACACATGACTATATAACCTCTGCAGTCCTTCACTAGAAGCCTGTACAGAAGGAGAAAAAAAAAAAAAAAATCTAGATTTCCGTGTATCACAACATTAGTCAATCCATTGTCTTCCAGCTGAACCCCTACCTCATCCATTAGACATGATACGGTTCCTGCATACTAGGGTTGAATCCTTATTCCAAATAGTATTTGATCATAGTTTCCAACAGGATTAGAAGTGTGCTGTATGCGCAGCTCTGATGCCATCACTGAGATGGGAATCCCTTGTTTCATGTTTTATACCTTGCTTACTTTTGCAACTGTTTTTTGTTTAACTTTGGGGTACAGTTATTCATACTCTTATAGTATTAACTATAAGCAATACTGCTTTTAGATATGTATTTCAACACAAGTATTATGTAACACATTTTTAAATCCAAGATTAAGTACGGGGTAAAAAAAGTTTAAGTGCTACCTTGGGAAAAGCAGCAATTGCTTTGCAGAACAGAAACAGCTCACATACAACCTGGTATATTCATATTTCTCATATATATTAAAATTTTAAATATGACAGCTTAAACATCAAACACTTTGGCTATATAGGGGTACAAAGATACAACCATATGAATTTGAAATGACCATACAGCTCATAAGACACACATGTCTTCTCTGAAGAGCTGCAATTGGCTGCATCATCAACAGCAAACAATTGTTTCTGCAAGTGTTTTTATTTTAAGCAACTATTTGAAAATTACATGGTTCTTTCGGAGAAGTGTGTTATTTATGTATCTCATAAGCTTCAAAGGGAATGGAGTCAGAACTTGCAGAAAAATAATTTTAATAGATAAAGCAGGTAGCATTCAGAGTTGCAAAGTTTTCAGAGAGCAGATTTTTGAAGTTAGCTTTTTGTTCTCTAAAAGCCTTATTTTAAGTAATCAGAGTTACTTATTTATTTAACTGGGGAAGGTGGGGAGTTATCTACACATTTTAGAAACTTCGACATACATGTGATCTTTCTTATCGCACAAACCAGGGGTGAAATCTGCTGACTACTGAACTTAATTGAATGGGCAAGTTTTCTGAATTTTTTCCATGCTAGGTATTTCAGACTAAGTTTTTCCCTCTTTCAATCCTGGAACTACAGCGGTAATTTCTCCTTCTCCCTCCCCCCACCTTTTTTGGCTTGTTTTTGAACAACTCTGCTGCCAAACAAAAGCTATCTGCTCTTTGCAAAGTGCTACAGCTTCCATACGCTGAAGGAAGCTCTGCAATTGTGGACTGAGGTGCCCGTTCTATCACTCAGTTCTCCTTTGCCATCCCCATCAAAACCAGCTGAAATTCAACCGTGTTGTAAGTACCCTGAATATACACTCCATAGAAGCAACTTATTTAAGAAGTTAGCTTCCCAAATATTCTACCTAGAGACAGCCTGAACAAAACTATGGCCTACTGCAAATTGTTCAAAGACCATGCCTTTGCATATTAACTGAGAAGGCACTAAAACTTGTAACTACGACAACATGTATGCATAAGAGGACTACTTAATATCTAATCAAAAGTTCTGGAACTTCCTAATTGTTGAGCATCTCCCTTTGCAAAATTCTCCTAACTTACTTGTCTGTATATATACAGACATACTCCTTATTTATATAAAGACTTATACGCTAATGTAAATATATATATTTATACTGAGAAAGCAGTCTAAACTAATTTGTAAATTCTCTATTTATTGTTTCAGAAGCAGCACGTATTGGAAAGCTTAACAGCCAGTTCATGACTAGGTAATAACTCCTAAGTATTATAATGGATATTCTTACCCCATTCGACAAGAAGACTTTTGATTAATTAAGGAATGTAATACAAGATCAACAACACCAGGCATGTACATTAAATTATCTAATTTGGAGACATTTATTATAAATTACTGTAATAAACACATGCTGTAACAATCAAATTCATTGTTACGATGCTGTATCTGTGTAACTACCATTGTTTAGCTATCCTAAAATCCTTTTCAAGATAAAATCCCCATGGTTAGTCCCTAAGTAACAAAATAGGAGTAATGACACTATAAAATCTAATTCATATGGGATCCAGTATGGAAAATAAAGCCCTTTAAAAAAAAGATTGACTTAAAATACACAGAAAATATTACTAAGTATTTAAAACTCAATATTGAAATTTTAACAGTGAGTATTGTTTAAAACAAAATAGCGTGATACAATTCCAGCGGAATTCTTACGTCAAACTTCTGTACTAGAGATGAACTGCAGCAGAACAAAAAAAAAGTACTTTTTTTTCAACAGAGATTTGTTGCATGTTTTTGAAGTGGTGAGGGAAAGGGAAAAAAATATTTGTTTGAAATTTTTACTGATATTTAACTTCTCAGACCATCTTACTCCTGTAATTGCTGTAGTCTTTAAGTCTATGGGATGTTGAAATTTTTGCAACTATGACTAAAAATATGATTGTGGTAACAAATCTGAGGAGATAATTAGTACACGTTGATTAAATGATAGATAAATCCCTCTAAAGCAAGTCTCCATTTCTTAAGTCCTTCATTTGTAAACCTAATTTCAGCTGACACAAAAGTAAATTTCAGCACATTTTTAGCTATCTGGACATATTAGGGATTCTTTTAGATGGATATATCCATATATATCTATCTCCATATCCATACTACATATATATATAGGCTTTTAAACCACTTATGTATTACTAGTAAAAAAGACAGTGAAGTTTCCAAATCTTAAAACATTTCCTCTGCCTGCACTCTCCAATGTAAATAATGCTTACCGTGGTGAGAGACTTCCTCTGGGTGAACCTCCTCTGCCAACAAGGCTGCGGCTATTATCTCCGAGATCTTGATCTGCAGTGTAAATATTTCACAGCTGATAAATCGCCTCTCCTTAGATAAGAGTTTTAAAACTGATGTAGGTATTTTTAAAATACCTTAAATCTCAACTTTTATCTGTAGTTACTGCTGAAGAGTGAATACGTAACTAGTTTAAGATTGCTGAACTGTAGCATGTAAGGTGTTGTCCTTACACATTTCTGAGGCTGTACCAGGCCATGGATTATGTTCACTTCTTTCATTCCTTTCAGTTTTACAGCACAGAAGCGTGGTTTGCATTTGCAGTACCCTCCCCTCAGCCACTTTTAATTTGTACGGTGAAAGTAATGAATCACAGCTGTGGACAGCTAATCTGTATGCTTATCACAGCAAATCCTGATGCTCTGTATTTTTTTAACACTTTGCATCCCAAAACAACTCATAAAATATGTAACATATTAAACGTACTGCTGCCATCTAACAAGCACACATTATTCTGCAAATTTACTGAAAACTTTATGAAAGCGTATAATTCACTAATTCCTATTTATAAGCAGAAGCATAGGAAAGTCCCTTGCTAAAAAGGTAGTAAAACAAACAAAAAAGGCCTCATTAAATATACGAAAACGTTTTGCTTGGAAGGACTCAAAAGGGTTATTTTCCCTATGGCCTCTCAATAAAATAACCCTATCTGCCCCCTTCAAGGTTGCCCTCCCCCTATTCTGAGTCAAGTGACCTCCGACCTCTTGGAGGGCAAAGACATGACTGATCCATTCTTGGTAAACTGCTAAACTCATTCCCTTCCCCCAAACAGGCATGACTACTACGACATGTCAACAAATCCTTACGGAGGGAATGAAACAAAGCAAAGCCAGCGGCTCATTAAAACTGTAGAGGAGAGCCAATGGTACAAAATGCCAATCGGTAAATATTCACAAGATTATTAAATGCTGCAGAAGTTCTCTAACAGGATCGCTTTCACACGAAGTTGTATGTAATGCAATTTCATGAATTATGCAAATAAAGGTTTAAACTATTCACGACAAAACCCAGAGCTGTGTTACTCTCGTTGCAAAGAGCCCCGAACTGAACACATCAATCACAGAAGTCACAGGAGACATTGTTGCATTCCTGCCTGCTGATGGCTCTGCTTAAACATTTACATTTCAGACACTAAAAAAAAAGGAAGAAAACCCGTGCTGTTCTGCAGGACCACTGAGAATTTACCAAATGCTGAGCAGAGTTCAAAAATAAAATTTAACAATCTTTTTAAAAATACTTAAGTCTGTGAAGTTCTGCGTTTGTCACCAGCAGCGGGAAGCTTACCTGCTTGGCTGTTTTCAGACTGAGCTATAAGTGCTGCCATTGCTGAATTTGGATTCAGCCTATTGCCGTACATGTGGGATGGAGGCAGACTGAGAGAAGATCCAGGTAGGGTGTTTGCCTGCAAGAAAACAATTAAAACTTGAATCCTTTTTAAAAAAGGGGGGAGAAATGCTAAATGTATTTTAAAGAAGCCTTCTTTGTGCACAATTACTAATTTTTTTAAGTTGAATCTTTTTAAAAAACTGAATGTATGTAAAAGAAAAAAAATATTATTTTCCATTTGTAAGTACAGGAATAGAATTGCAGTACTTTGAGAATATATCAGGATTTAAAGTGTGTTTCAAGTGTCATTGGCAAGAACTGCTATTTTTAAAACCATCAAATAAAAAAATTACTGCAGCAAATATTAAAAATACCTAAATTGCATTTTAAAACAACCACAGTGTAGCAGGATGGGGAGACTTCCTTGCAATCCTGAAGTATGCACTCAATGCTAGGACTTAGTAGCATGGCGACCATGTGGTTATCCTACTAATTATTTAATCTTATTAAACCATTTACAAAATAAGGGCAGGTAGACAACAGATGTCTCACAAATGCTTGGGTTCCTTACATCACAAGCCGGCTGTGGAGGTCAAAAGGTCCAACTTTCAGCTCTATAGTTTAACTACACAGAGCCATATTTCCTTTGCTCGACTCCGTCATTAGTAAAACCTGCACACTATTTTGTTACTTCCTATTTTGATAGACTTGGAAGCCTGGTGTTTTTTTGTTTTGTTTTGTTTTTATTTTAAAGAACGCAAACAGCCATTACAAGTATGTTTTCTATACAATAGGGGGCTCACCGAATCACAGCTTTGCCCTGACCCCATATAAGGAACTGTATTTTTGGCAGTTGGCCAGCTCTACTTATTGAAGAGCTCCCAAAGTTTGTGTTCATTCATGTTGCTAACCACAATTCTGAAGGTCTCTGCTGGGACTTGTGCCAAACAAGCGAAAATGAACCCTTAAACAGATGAAGCTAAGGAGGCTGGCCAAAATCTTGCATAATCCAACGCAATAAAAATACCTTCTTCCTTGGCTGCTTATGTTTTTTCCCTTTCGAAGAAAAGATTTGTGTCAAATGCTGAGTTGCAGAGATGGGCAATCAAAGAAAAAAGGCATGGCTGCTTATTAAAAAGGCATTTTCCTACCTGATAAAAAAATTATTTCAGAACAAAGAAAAGATTGTGGGGTGGGGGGGATATCAAAGATACACAACCTGTATGATCACTGGTTTTAAAACGAATCTTTTAAGAAAATGTAAACAACATTTACAAAGGAAACTTTTTTTGAAAAAGGAAAAAAGAAGGTGAATAGTAAGAAACTCAATTTGTGGGACATTTTGACATGTATAACTGCACACAAGAGACAGGGAAAACATACTGGTTATTACAGCAAAATATTACAGAGTATAAACTATGTCTCTGGAAAGAATCACACACTACCATTAAGTTCTGGCTTTCAGCCAACATATTAAACTTGATGAATAGACTTTTATGAATTCACACAACTGTTTTCAATGATGCTTTGTTTACTATATACTGGTGAGAAATTGTGCCTGATACTTACATTCTTCTACTGTCACAAAGTTAGAAAAAGCCACAAGTAATTACTTAACAATGACCAGGTTTTTTTCACTTTTCAGTTTAAAGGTATGTGCAAGATTGCTAGACATGGAACCACAGTTTCACTTCAAATCTGCCTGTTACTACTTTTTTTTTTTTTTTTAAGAACCACAAGTCTTCAGTAGAATTAATCTGAATTAGTTGTAAGTCTTAAAAATAATGCAGGCATTTCTACCTACCCAGGTATAACAAGTTTCCAGAAATACAATACATATTAGTACCGTGACACTTATTGACAAAGGCAGCAATATTGCAAAGTTCTTGCTGTTTTCCTTAATAAACACCTATGGCATGATTCCAACTCAACTATTATAATTCACTAGCAACCTTCAGCTGTTTTCCTCTCAAAACCAAAACAAACTTCAAAAACAATGTAGTTTTTGACAAATCCTTTCACCAAAGAAACTTTACAGAGTGGAATATTACAAGATTCAACCATTATTTGCTTCCGTATCTAAGAGATAAGACTAGCAATATAAAAATCTCTATATATTTAAATAAATTGGTTGAGGTTATGAATTCTACTAATATAGTTTGTGCTTTTTTTTTTTTAACTGCAAACACCAGGTCTTATTTCTGTTTAGTTTTAGAATATTTCTATAAAAGATTTCTCTTAATTCTAGTAGGTGTACTGCTCTTGTCTTACACAGAAGCTGCTATGCTTATTGTTGCTCCATGTAATTCACTGCAAGGCTGCTTAAAACTGTGCAATAGCAACTATATATTAATTTATGATGGCAGGGCAGCTATAATCAGCAAGGAGAATTCATGTTTATTTGACTGAAACATGCCCAAATAGCTTTAAGAACTTTCTAAAAGCATCTAAGTACCTTGAAAGGAGTTGCTAAAGTCTGTTGAGTAACCATCACATCACAAAACAAAAGACATCAAAGGAATTAAACAATGTTTGCTAAGTGGATTGATAGATCAAAAGACTTAGCACGACTTAAACAATATCTAAGAACTTGAGTTTTTTCACAAGTGGTGGCTCACCCTAAACTTAACCCCTGTTCATACTTTAAAATAATAGTAAAGGTGTCCTACAACAAGTTGGAACTACAAGTTATAGTGCCATCATGTATCCTATGCAACTCTCAAAGGAAAAACGGAACATTACGTTCAAGTAAGCTGCAGGTAAATAAAAAAACTTTTAAAATACTTTTTTTAAATGGCAATGTAAAATGACAAGAATAATGATTTGTGAAGCTTTATTATGTATGCAACAACTTCATCTGACAGGAAAGTAGAGGAGGTGGAGGAGTGCTACATTATTTAATGGTGAAATAGGAGCTTCATGTTTCACTCACAGTCGAAACAAGCTGTAGCAAGCATTTATTAAAAATGCACAATCATCCTGTCAATACATATTAAGGTCACAGGACTGAAACGTTCTAAAATGCAGAACTTTTAAAGCTGTAGTATTCTTTATTTCAACTGGTTCTATTCAGTCAACACAAAACACAATCAAAATGTATGAACTAATAAAATAAAGAGACTGCTAAGTATTTATTTTGAAAAGGCTGCAAATTTTCCTGAAAAGATTTTAGCAGAAGGATTTAAGCCCATCTAGAGGTATGTAATACACTGCTTTCATTTATGGCATGTTCAATAAATCAGTAAAGCAATAAGCAGCAGAGCAGCACAGAAGGAAGATACACTGTAATTCATGGAATGCCCGAGTGCAATAAGAATAAATGATTGGTATTTGATTGATGCTTAAAAACACTTCCTCTACAGCAAGAAAGAAAGTACAAGTACATTCTTCTAATTAAAGAACAAAACTTGCAAGTTAACTAAATTTAACTCATATGTATAAATATTCTCTGAAATATATAAAACAGTTTTATATTTGTTTGCATCACTCCAAAATGGTATTTTACTGTAACAGTATGACTACAAAGTTTCCCAAGTTGACAACTATTTGCATTCATAACTGGACATTTACTTAAATTTCCAGGGGAAAACAGTTACTTCATTTCAAAAGTTACATGTTCTTTAAGCAAAAAAAACCAAAGGGGAGAAAAATGAGACAATACGTAGCTGTATGCAATTAGATTAGGTCTCAAAAATTTCAGACCCTTTGAGCATGCCTATTCCCCTGTTCCTTTCAAGTTTTATGCTATGAAATATTTTCTGATAACAGGCCTCATTTCTGTCTCAGCTCCACACCAGTAAGGTTTTAATACTCAGCGTGTGATGAGAGATGAAACCAAGTGTGAACAACTTTCAGGTCCCATGAGTAGGCTGACTGTTGAAGCTGTCAGGTTCAATTGCATCATTCCACATTATTCAATGCCCCAAACTGCTCCCTAATTGTTAGGGGCTTAACATATTCAAAATCATTGTTTAGGCTAATGCTGAAATGCCTACAGTTGAGTTTCCATAAAGAAAGGGGAGGGATTTAATTGTAGTTAAACCATTACTGAACTCTCCACCTTTCATGATAGGACAACAAGGATGGCTGGAACAACCAATTCCAAGACAGCTTCTTAATCAGTTTATATCCAATCAACATCCCTTTCCCCCTCCGCTATAGAAAGAGTCATTGCTATATTGTAGCTTTGGCTTTATATTACAATGCTTTACAGTTAGTGATAGATCACCTAATTACCTACTTCAGCCATTATCTATTTGTCAACAATAATTTCAAAGGTAATTTTTATTTCTTGTTTAAAATAAAAACATTTTATTGCTCCTGCACTCTCTATATCCCTTTGAGTACCATATTAATGTGGTTGGGGTCATACCATTTACCACACTAGGTTCTTCATCACAGCATGGTGCTGTGATATAAAGCGTAAAACTACCCCTTGCTCCTATTAACATGAAGTAAAGAAATCAAGAGCACTATGTATCATCAACTACTATGTATCAAGCACTATGTATCAACAGCTACTTCCTATGGCCAACTACTACTGAAAACAGTATAAAAAAAATTTGATGCAGGTGAATTTTAAAGGTAAATTTTCTGTGAGCTATTCTGCTACACTTCTGAGGTGTTACTAATGCTTTCCATGCAATTGTCTAGCTTCGTGAAATATAGAAGGTAATTCAAGCACTAGACCAAATATTAACATCAGCTTACTTCATCTAGAAGTCACTTTAAGCTGATATAATTTGGTCAATGGCAACCAACGTTTATTTGAACAATGTACTATTGAAAATAACATAAAAATTAAAACCTGCATTGCAATTAAATGAGCTTAGATATTCAAACTTCTTAATGCTATGTACATAATAATAATAAAAAGTCGATAATATACATACATATAAATTAACTGCTTTTCTTGAGAAGTAAAAAGAGCTGCCTATCAAGTGATAGCAGCAAAAGCAACCTGGCCTTACGTTTCCTAGCTTAACTTCGACTAATAAAGAAAAGTGATTTTTATCCCTAGAATTTTTAAGGCCAGTTAAGCTACGGGGAGCATCTAACAGTTGGCTTTTCTTGGGTATTCAATGCAATGGGAAGAATGTGCTATTGCTTCCTTTTATTCTTTCAGAACTTCTGGTACCATCTTTAACTTCATTTAGGAGATGTGGGGGAACCACTGCTACACATCATCGCTTGCCTTCTCTGAATTCTGTTAGCTGTTCATCTGGGATGGCAATACACACCCACAGAAGGGTGGTCAGACTGCGGTTAACTGCAGCAATACAACCAAATTTCTAGGAAGTCCAAGAGGAAGTTCTGCCACATCAACAGCTTTTCATGCATGACTTGCTGCAACATAACGCTTGAATATTTTCACCACAAATACGGAATTTGCTTTGAAATCTTATCTAGATCTTGTTTCCAATGAAAAAAATTTCCAAGTTCCTGTTTATTTTCCTATATACCAAGAAATACAGATGGAATTGAGGACAACACAAAAAATCCTTAATAAAATGCTGTTTCCACAGTTCTTCTGAAAACCATCATATAACTTTTCAGAACTAGTACAATGCAAAATAATATTAAAATGCAGCACGATAAACACTATTTATATATTTTAACTAAACCCATACTTTCATTTACACCTTTTTAATTTTTTTTTAGCTTTCATAGTTACAAGCTGAACATAATTAATTTTCAAGCAAACTATCTATATCAACTTCTTGACTAAAACAGCCTACAGCACTATTGATGACTGAAAACGGAAAGTGTACTTTTTACAGCTAACCTCACGTCACCTGCTATCATACATATATCATCAATGGGCATCAACCCCAAATACCCACTTTTACTCATTCATTCTATGAAAGCAATAGTGGGATTGAAAAGATAACCCATCCCATACTACCAGCATTACCATCCAAGCACTCTGAAGTCCTTAAAGTTTGGGTTTTTTTTAAAAACATATAATCAAGGTGCAATTTTACAATAAATGTTTTCATTAACTGGCTGAAATAAAAGAATTAACTGAAAAGCTTAATTAGGAGGCTGGAAAAGTTAAAATGAAATCAGAAGAAAGGGTTTGTGATATCTTAGAATAAAAAAGCAACTTTTCAATCAAGAGCATTAATTACAAATGTACACATTATTATAATTAAAATCTGTCAGGAAAACTGTATGCGTGACATGTAAAATCATCCTATGGATACGTTATTCATATCATTAGTACTTTTTATGTTACTAGCAAAAAGAAATACTTTGAACTTCAAGCAGTAATGAAGACTCTTGCTTATGAACAAGCAAATAATCAAATACTGTCTTTGAGAATCAATTGTTTTGATTAAATGTACAAATAAATCCTTCAATAAAATGAAACCATCTAACCTTCAAACAGCAGCACTCAAATATTTTCCAAGAAGGGCATGAATGAATGCAACTGGGAAACACAGTGGGATTTGAAAGGCAAAATGAAAAATTAATGGCACACCTACAGAAACTAATTTATACCTCTGCCCAGTGTACAACAAGGGCACATCAAGTCATTAAAAACCACATGGGTAGAAGGCCTGTCTTCCAATCATGTGAAAAAGCTATAACCTCAACTGTACTTACCAGTTTACTCATCTCTTCCATGTTAACTAAGCTCAATAGCATATAAAATTTTAACCAATTAAAATCTATTTATTTATAAACTAGACACAAAAACGAGACTTGTACAAAGGCTTACTAGAATGCTACATCATTAAGAGACCTTTTTTGTTTCATTGGTTTTGTGTTTGGGTTTTTGTTTTGTTTTGTTTGTTTTTTAAAAGGAGGCTTTACAGAAATAAGACCCTGGGATTCTTCCACCTCCCCCACAAACCTAACTGAAAGCAGAGCTATCATTTTGACACAAATCCCTTTTACCTCAAGTTTGTTCCTCCATCCTTTCCATCTACCTCTGTCTCCATAGCACTTAACCTGTATGTGCTCTACATAGACAATGGAAGCAATATCTTACCCAAGAATCTGTTTTCCTTAAGAACATTAACCTATATATCAGGAGTCACAATTTCAATCTCATATTGACCAGCAGAAAGAATTACTTGATTAGAAAACAAACCCAGTATACCCATATAGTAATCTATTTTCTTCACCTGAGTATTCCAAAGAAAGCCAGACGCTCATAATATGGCAAATAATGGATCTGAGAGGAAAGTAACTACTTTCAAGATCATCTATAATTTCAAAAACAGTAATAATAAAGAATCAGCCACTATTCACAAACATTGACATTTTAACTTTCTAAATAAACCTCAATGGTCTTTGCTATTTAAGTGATGAAACAAACACCTACAGTAGCAGAATTACTGCTGTGTAAAAATGCTTGCAAGATTCTCAACATCTTATACAAGGCCTATAAGGACATCACCTCAGCAATGAACTTTGCAGCTTGTAACAAAGCATATACCACGTAAACTTGAAATCTTTTTCAAGTCAAACCTAAACATTTTGGTTTCACCTAAATATTTTTATTTATTCTTTCCATTGCATACAGACTAGAAAATTTCACGTTTTTCACATTCAACACCATTACTATTGTCTCAGGCAGCTAAACTGAAGTAGTGCTACACTCAGTTCAATGAAGAGGTCAATGTGCCTCAGTTGCCTGGAGACTGATGGTTGCTACAGCAGCACCAGATAAGCCAAGCTAAATAAGCTTCAGCTTGAAGGCAGAAAACATTTATTGCTAGACCGAAACATTGATGCAGTTGTCTCAGCATGCAGCACTGAGCAAAATCATGCAACTGCCTTTCAGACTACCAGTATATTGCATAAGTCCATATGAAGACAATCTTACTGAAGCAAGAGGAAAATACAAAAAGTAAAGATTTTAATTGGGCTAAATACTAGATTACTTGCAACTATGATTCCTTTGTTCTTCTAGTTGAGTCACATGTTAGAAGGAATTTTCCCCCTGGCTGTAAATTCTTCCTCCTTGCTACTCTCCTCCACCCCCACCCCAAAAATCCTCAGTTACATGGAATGAGAAGAAAATTAGATTTTTACCCATTTTGCCTAGAAGTAACAAGGAATTAAAACAGCTTTTAAGTGACAAAAAAAGAAAACTTAGATGGAAAAACCTTTACTAGCATGGTTCTTTTCTATTTTTAATTTTGCAAGACTCTTAAATTTAAATGGCTGTGACAGAAATACCATTTAGTGGTTTTGGAAGGAAAGTCACTATTTTACACTGACATCTTACACCACCATACCGAACCCCTCTCTGTCTACAACATACTGAGGGATGCATTTAGCACACTTTCTAAATCTACCATTGCTGGCAACTTCCTGTGGCAATGAGTCCCAAGGATGAGCAACATATTCTATTAAGAGTGATTTCTTTTTGTTCTGGATGTGCTGACTTTTCCTTTTATATATCTTTTTCTTAAGTTGTGAGATAAGGAGATCAGAGTAATTTCAGCATCCAAACAGTCTGTGATCCATTTTGATATTTTACCTTTGACCCTGTGAGTGGGAACCTCTTTTGAGAGATCTTATCATCAAGAGGTGTTTTGATAGTCACAGAAAATGTTAATTGGTTTTAATGTATCCACCATTTCTATTGATTAGAGAACTCTAGTACTGCAGTAAAGATATGATTTCCTTTTCCTGGAAGCATGCTGCTTAAACCATGCAGTATCATGATCTCCAGATGTTTTACCACTCTCTTTTTAATTACCACTCATATTAAACGTAATAAAAATCACCTTTAGAAAGACAAATGCAGAAAATACAACCAAACTGACCCAAAATTTGTAAAACCTGGTACTTTTATGTTGGATCTCAAAAAAGAAACAAACAAACAAACAACACACCACACACTGTATGGCAATGTATAAATTGTACTTTAAAAAATGAACTAATAGAAGTTACAAAACTTACTGTTTATCTGCACGAAAGATCACTTAACTCTAGATTACATCAAATGAATTAGTATTGGCAAAAGGAAAAGACTGGTATGACCTGATGTCATGATCACCAGAGAAAGCATATTTTGGAGAAATTTAGCAATACATTAACATGTTGTCATAAGCACTGTCTATGCTTTGTATAAATGACTGATTTCTAAGGGGTGACAGGTTTTACCACAAGGCACCCACGCATTATAGCTTTGCAGATAAGCAGCAGAAATCTATACTATCTGCACTCTGGACTTCATAAGAGCTGTTCTGCCATTTAACATCTCAACTATTTCTATATTAAGAAACAGACTTCAGGAAGTGGCCTGAAAAAACATACAACAGAGCATAAGGGCCTTCCGAAGTTATGGAAATCACCTCTGATTACATGTCTAATGTAATTTACCATAATTAGGATAAGTTTGTTTGCACTGCAAGAAAGGATTATTGCTTAAGTAAGTTTGTTGAGATCATTTCAAAGTCTCTAGTTTTAAGTCTTAAGATGTTCTGATCCAAAGGTGTCTGCAAGAGTATTACACTAAGTTCTTAACTTCAGCCATTACACATAGTTGTGATGTGTACCTTTGGGAGAGAAGCAGGAAGCTCACTTAAGCAGTGAACCATCTACTGCAGGTTACTTGAAGTCTGAGATTGTCACATCCGTCACATCCCAATGTCCCAGAACTGAGGGCAATTTGTCTTTTTTCATGTATTCATTCTACTCCCCAAAGAAAAGTTCATTAAACACTGACAGTTAATATACCTGCCAGAGACGATGGCCAGAAATCCCCTTAAATGGACTTACACTTTCACCTGCCCAGCTCTATCAAACTTCAGATGCTTAACCTGAAACTCCTCCCTTCCTCACGTTTACTTTGAGATGAACATTTAATTTAAAAAGAAAAAAGCAGGAAACGTTATGTTTCTCTGAGCAAGACTGGGAAACAGAAGTGGATGGAGGAGTATCTTCCTTGGCCATACTGAATTTGAGAATAGACATCCATAATTTTAGGCTACAACTGCAAACACAGCAGCAATATCAATCAGGTATGTGCATTTTACTGTCCTATGAAAATGCCCAAATCCCCCTTCTGAAGACTTGCAAAAAAACCCTCTCAACTTGAATTTTCAGCAAAGACTACTTGTTGAAGAAGCACCTTTAAATTCCCTCATAATTCCACCCCTGTTTTGGAAGGTATAAATAAGATTGCTCCTAAAACTGCTCCTAACTTCTCTGTTGTAAGGACAAGAACTCAGAGTAGAGTTCCTTTTTCCTGTATTTTCACTTACTTTCCCATGAGTGCCAGAATAGAAAAGAAAAAGGAGGAGAAAGTTCCCTTGATAGCATGCAAAACGATGAGCAGACTTAAACTATGAGGAAAAAAAAAACCCACTAAAACAGGAAACCAAAACCAGTGTAAACTAGTGATGTGGATGAAAGAGCAAGGGACTACAGAGATCCAAAATTAGGGACTAGGCTAATTTAGAAAGTGAGACAATAAAAACCACAGGACAGAAGTATCTGAAAGAACATGTGCCCTATGCTCAGAATCTGAAAAGATCTCATGATTCTTGAGCTTTCACATTCCTCTATTTTTAACAAATAATTCCAAATCTATTGGAAAAAAAACAAGCCTTATCTCCCTCTAAAAGCTGGATCAGACAAAGGAGGATAACCACCACTATATGAATGCTAAAGAAAACCCTGAATGTTTTTCTACTGCTCCTAAGGGGAGTAAAGCCAAATGAACTTCAGAAGGGATAATGGAAGTGATTAGAGCAAACTTATTTCACTTAGAATTGCAACCGAGTAGCAGCACCTACCTTCCCAATTATCACATCTCCACCATGGAGGCAGTAGTTCATTACACTATGTTGAAGTGGACTTATCATGCCATCACAAATAAATCCTGGACTAAAAAGACTAACGAACAGCAACTACTCAGTTTCCCTGTCTCTGTGCAAGCCATAAGGACTGCAGTTACAGATACTTCTTGTCCTTTTCCTTCTCTTTATTAGCTGCTTCTGTGGCAAAGGAAGCACAGTGCATAAAGTAAGAGATGGGAACTTAGCAAGAAAATAAAACAGAAGCTGCAGAGGAAGAAAAAACAGCTTAAAGAAAAAAGAAGAATCCACTAGCAAAAAACATTTTTCCCTCTCTCCTAAGAAAGAGAAAATAATCTTTTAGATTGTATTTGTAAAACAGGTTAGTGACAAGTATGTGCAATATTGCTTGAAATTGCCTCCCAGATGTGCTTATTACAGTCACCAAGAGCACAGATACCATCGCATGGGAGAATTTAAAAAAAAAAATCATCTATAAAGTCACTATTTGATCATATTAAATTTCCAGAATAAAAATAAATCCTGAAGATTTCTGAATAAGTTGATCACTATCATGTGAAGACCATACATTACTGAATCATATGATACCAGCACCAAAGTCCTACAAATGTTTAAAATAAAAGGCTGTATGTCTTAAAAGAAACCACTACATGCTATTTCCACTCCCACTAAAAATACTACTGAAATAAGATGACAAGATACTTAAATGCATATTTTTTTTAAAAGGAATACAGTCTGAGAGATGGCTTTAATAATAAATGACTGGAAGAAAACCCAATCAAAAACCTTTACTTCCATTTCTGCAGTCTGATCCTGTATTCGGAATGTAGAGACCTCAGAAACAGCCACAAAGCACCAGTAGGGTAATTTCACTCATTTAAGTAATCAAAAAGAATAGACAGCTTAACCAATTTCAATCTCAATCTCAACCAAAGTAGCAAACATTTCATTATAAAACACTAAATCTACTAAGTCAAAATAAAAAAGAAATAATAATTTTTGAATCTAACAACCACCATTTCCTGATGAGCGGAAAACAAATCCTGCTGTACAATACCAAAAGATACTGAGGCACTCAGATCACCCCTTTTTTTACAAACATATATTAATCACCAAGAATAACTTATCAGAAAGAGAAATACAGCAAACTGTTACAGAACAACATAACAGGCTGACAAAACATTTTTGTTATAATTATGAAACACAAGGAAATCTTCGAGATAAAAACTGAGCATAGGACCTCAGAGTGGTGCAACTTGTGACTTGGCTTAACAGGGAAAAATTAAGACAATATTCAAAATCCACATGCAAGAAAGTGATTTTTCTCAACAACAGAGCACACGTTAACATTCATGCAAAAGTTAAAAGCATGCTTCTGAGAGAAAAGACAGTAGTTTGGGATACAGTAATTTGGTGTTACATACAAAACAGGCAGTAGTGACAAACACATCAAGAGGATCAATTCATAGAAAACCAGGATAAAATATTTGTGTGGGCTGTACCTTCTCTCCTGTATTCCTTTTTTCCTATATTCTTGCAATTGTTAAATGCATTGTTATGCTAATAAAGCCTCGCTGAATTAAGCAGCATAACCTATCTGAAGCTATGCCCAAGACATATAAAAAAAGAGGAACAGGATTCAAAAAAATCTGCTTTTCCAGCAAGTGGTGTTTTTACTAGACCACTGATTCCCACCTAGTGAGGAACACCAGCATTTAAATTCAGTTACGGCACAGCATGGAACACAAGCTAATAATCTCTTCTGGATTTTTTAGATTGGAATAAAAATTATGAGTGGCAAGAGAGAGAAGAAAATGAGACACAAAAGAAAAGGTGATTGCAACAAGGCCCATATTGTGTTTTTGTCTTAAAAAACAAACAAACAAAAACCACAGTATGGGAACTATCATGCTAGACAATAGAATGAAAAAATAAAAATCCAGGATTTTCAAGTTGGGGTTTTTTTAGGCTTTAAAATCAGCATTGTTTAGTTGTTGAAGGAAAAAGTAGCACTTGGGGGTTTTAATCACTTAAGTTTTATATGGGCATAGCAGTTACTGAAAAATAACAAAAGGCACAGTAGTATTACCCAATTTTCTCATTTTAGGACAGTTGCTTTCAATTGCTTGCAAGTTTTCTTAATACTACAAACAAAATTTTCTGTATTACATGTCTACCATAACCTCCTAATCAAAACAGTTCAGCCAATTTTGAGACTAATTCTATGGACATTTTTTTCCCCCCAAGACCTTCTCTTTAGAATTTCTTAACACCCTTGCTTTAAAAAGAAGGATGCAAAAAATCCATCAAAAGCTGACAAATTTATAATGTCCCCAAAATCATAATTACAAATGCCCAATAAAGATCTAAGAAAACTTAACAGCTGAAATCTTAGAAGAGTGCACCTTAGCAGCACATCTTTAAGGCTATTCCAATTTTTAGTACTGTTTCAACTGCATGTCTGCCACCCTGACCAAATAGCTGAGCAAACGAGGTTTGGTCATACTTGCTCTCTTAACTAATAGTTTAAATAAAACCTATTTTTTTAACTATTACTTTTTATCTGCTATAGAGGCACAAGCTTACCTTAACTTATAACCATTGTATGTAAACCTAGGATCTTGGTTGATTTTCTTTTAATTAGAACACTACACACACACAAAAAAAAATATAAGCGCAGTGTTACTTGAAGGCTTTAATGGTCAAGAGGTGGGTAAACACTGAGAATACATCCACAAGAGCCCAGTAAGCAGACACAGCACTCTGATGAAACTTGGCAGAACTGAGTAGGTAAACCCTAATGCTTGAAGTATAATCAGTCATTTATGATAACTGCATGAAAAAAAAAGGTTCTCTCGAATTGGAGAACAACTGCATGGTAAAATAGGCTCTCTCGACTGAGTCTCTTCAAACACTAGTAAGGACCTCATGAACTGAAACTGAAGAAGACTCCCAGAGTGCAGGAAAAACAAAGGCACATTACAGGTGGTTGTCACGATTTAGTGTGAATCAAAGACACATCCAGCAGGGAGACCCGCTTGGTACTTTCAAGACTTGAAAGTTGGGAAAAAGCATCTAATCTGCCTGGTACAATGACAGAAATAGCACCAATCCTAAACCTCAACCAGGACATGAAAGCACTTAATATTTTAAAATTCACAATAGACATCCATCTTCTTACTCCACCATGCTAGAAAGTACTCTGTGAATTCATTTCCCCCATGAATGAAGAAGAACCGTGTCCATGGACCTTAAAGCCAACTGACTGTTCACCTCTTGCCACTACAGCTTCTTTGTAGGAAGTTTGTCTCAAAACTGATAAATCAGCAGGGTAAAAAAAAAACAGAAAGGTGACAGCTAAAGCA